>NC_079456.1:9762488-9814988 GCF_903798145.1 Danio aesculapii
TAAAAAAGCTAAACATAATTTTAGTATTTTACATACTCCCAATCTTGTCTACAAGTGTTAAAGTCTTTTAAACTGGTGCATCCTATTTTTTATTATTGACATATTTATCATAGCATACAGAGAAACCTTTAGAATAAAATTTCTGCTGGATCTCAGGACATTTGGAAATGAATTTGGATCTCAGGTGGCCTTTTCGGAAATTAACAATCAGACAAGTTTGCCAAAACAACCATAACAGGAACAAGATTTCACCTTCAGAAACAAAGCTAGATTCTAAACAAATGGCCTGCAGAATGGGAGCAGTGCTAAATTAAAGAAAGAAATCCAGCCCTAATAGGAAGAAAATTAAAGTATTTATTACACTTGATGTTTTTTTAACACAAGATGGCTTACTGGACACACGAGACTCACTCATGGACATTTACTCAAAAGAGAAGTTCCTTCAAAATGTAAATATTGCAACAGAAACCAAACTGTGAAACATACTTTTGGACTGCCTACATTTTAATGTTAGTAGACATTTTGACTTTTAAAGAACTGTTTTTAAAAATATCCCTTAAAAGTAGTTAAAATAAGATAAAACATTTCAAAGGTTTTTTTTTATGTATTATTGCAATTTATGCCTTTTTATTGTTATAAACCTTTACTATTATTTTTATTGTTATAAATATTTACTATTTACTTAATTAGTCAGGGATATTTATAAAATGTTTTGTCATGACATAGAGACGTTCATATGCAATTTACTCAACTCACTTACTCTCTCTCTCTCTCGCTCGCTCTCTCTCACTCACTCACATTTTCACATTTCACATTTTAGGTTGCTTTATTGGCATGACAAATAACTTCATTCATATTGCCAAAGCAGTGCAGCCTTGCTGCGTACAAACAAGGCAGTGCAAAAAGGGCAGTAGTGCAAACAAATATGAATATAAAATATAATACAGAGAAAACACAGAAATAAAATAAAAAATAGATAAAGAACACAGATTAATGGTAATATATAAAACAGGAACAAGGTAATGACAGTAATGTCAACAGTAAAGCCTGTGTCACACAGCAAGCGTCAGCAGCGCGTGTTTTTTTTCGGCGTCCGTGTAAACAGATTAGAGCTTTCACACTGCACGCAGCAGCAGCGCGTCAGTGCGAGGCGTGAGCGTCGCTGAAGCAGCAGTGCCGTGATAGTTTCGGCACTGGGTCTATTTTTGCCCCGCTGCTCACGCTCAATTAAAGTGACAGTGCATTGATAATGACCAAAACACACTGAATGACAGTAAAAAGTTGCAATTTTACCCAATAATTGCGGTAATAATATCCACTGATTTATATATAGTCAATCTAATGAACTTAAACGATTAAAAACTGCAACAAACATTTATTTAGGCCCGAAATATTTATTTACGGGAGTTGTAGTCCATAGCGAAGTGTATTGTGGGTAGTGTAGTTCGACACGCATGCTGGATGACGTGAGCTCGCTGTGTGCTGTGCAGCTGAAGCAGAGGAATAAAGCTTTATTCGGCTTTGTTTTATGTTCACTCAAGTTATTCCACCCAGGGAGCTGTTTTGTACTGTGAACCGAACAACATGAAAATAAGTAAAAGAAGGGCATGCATTGATTACTTTTGTCCGTCTCATTTTTTGCACGAGCTGTATTTCTGCCGCTGGACATTACTGAAGCGGAGAAAGTAACACTGTTTGATCATGGATAAATATCCTTATAACTATATTGTATAAATGTTATTATAACTAGGCCTACAACAACATGACAATCAAAAACCAAATGTCATGATATCACAGGCGATTGTCTTCTGAGTGCACCAGACATGAATTACACTCCTCAGCTTGAGAACCACACAGTACTGTATGATCTATATCATTTGTGAAATAAAGACTTGCAGGTTAAAGAAAGAAACGGCATAGGAGGAGGTTGCCGCGAGCCTTGGTGCAGATGAAAAGTTTTTTTAAAAGTGTTTTTGTATATAGGGAGATAGGTAACTAGATATAATAGACAGAGATAGATTGATCTCTGCAGCAGCTGCCGAAGAGCTGCGCGCTGCAGAGGCAGCTGGTGTGAAAGGCAAACGCCTGCGTGCTGCTTCTGTTCTCCATATGCGCTGCGCACGCTCTGCTCACGCACTGCTTTCGCTTGCGGTGTGAAACAGGCGTAAGTCTCTCTCTGTGTGAAAATTAAGGCTCAGGGATGATGTTATATTACAACCATGGGTTGACAGCGTTAATTGCTGTTGCCAGATGAACACATTGATTGTATTCCTCATCAGTTACCATCAGTTAACATTGCATCAGAATCAGATAATTGCGCTTCTGCACCTAGAGAATTTTTATTTACATCCTACCTCATGGACTGTTTGTATTGTTTATATACATTTAGTTACTGCTTTTTAAAAACCTTTATTTCAGTGAAGTGTTATACAACTTGATGACGTTTTTATTTTTTGATTTATTTGTTTTGTTTTGGTTAAAATTTAGCCAAATATGAAGAAACTATTTAAACCTTAACAGAAATAAATTAGCTAGCAGAAGTTTAAAATATACCAGCATTAAGTAAAAGTTGAATTTAAATACAGAAACAACATTATTATACATATATCAAACTTAAGATTAGCGAACAAATGTTATATAAATAGATGCGGCTAGAAAAAATATGAATAAAAAAAGTTTACATCCTTGAAGGGTTATAGAGAAAGTGTTTGTGGATTTTATTCATCAAAAATTTTCTGGTAAAATGTCTGGTCCTCTTGTTAATGTCCTTTGCCTCATTTTTGCCCTCCGAATCTGGTCTGGTCTGCCACGGTGTATTCTGTCATTTGTGATACATAGAGGAACTATTGCACACTAAATGCTACTGGTTACACTACAAATCAATGTATGTAGGCTAATCTTAAACATAGACGTTAGAGAGACTTGTGTTATATTACCCCGATCTCAGAACTCCTCAGCAAATACGAAGCCGTTCTGTAGAAACTATTAAAAGCGAAACTGAAAGCTCCATGCACTTCCCCGAATCTCTGCAACAATCTCATCACAAACGAGAAGTTTAAATGGAAATACCCTACATTTGCATACGTCCCATAATGCACTACGATTTAATAAAAGTTCTCAATTCGGAGCTATTTGGAAGTACTCAATGACTTGAGTTAAGTCCATTTTGATGTTCTGCCAGCAGTGGAAATTTGTCGAACGGGCAATATGTTTATGTATCTGTCAAGTGTAATACATGGACGTTTGTGTATTTAATACCCCTCTATATCAGCAAGAGGCCGACAGAAATAAACAAACAAACAAAAAATGTAATTGACAATAGACTAACTTTTTCCTCAATGACAGGTAAGAAATTAATTTTTTTCATATTTTTTTATATTTTTGTCGAAACGGTCTTCATAATGAAGGGAAAGAAGTGTAACGCTTTATGTAAATCGTAGCCTGATACAAACAAGACGAGTCGGAAGATATCAAACTTTGCCGCAGGATTTTTAGCTGAAATTTTGCAAAACATTATGTTTCTGACTCTTGTGCCCCTTTTCTTTCCCTTTTATTTCAAGCCAAATGTTTATTGGTGTAACTGTTAAAATTACAGCAATTTTGAAGTAACGATGAAATTACAGCCCTAACGAACATTACATTTAATAGTAACCATTGTTTTTTAACATTTACAGTAGAAGTCAGAACTTTTATCCCACCCTTTTATTTATATATATATATATATATATATATATATATATATATATATATATATATATATATATATATATATATATATATATATATATATATATATATATATATATATATATATATATATTTCCTAAATGTTGTTTAACAAAGCAAGGAAATTTTCACAGTATGTCTGATTTTTTTTCTTCTTCTGCTGAAAGTCTTATTTGTTTTATAGAATAAAAGCAGTTTTTATTTTTTATGAACCATTTTAAGGTCAAAATTATTAGGCCCTTTAAGCTATATTGTATTCGATAGTCTATAGAACAAACCATCCTTATACAATAACAATTACCCTAACCTGCCTAGTTAACCTAATTAACCTATAGTTAAGCCTTTAAATGTCACTTTAAGCTGTATAGAAGTGTCTTGAAAAATATCTAGTAAAATATTTACTGTCATCATGGCAAAGATCAAATAAATCAGTTATTAGAAATGAGTTATTAAAGCTATTATGTTTAGAAATGTGTTGAAAAAATTAACAGGGGGTCTAATAATTCTGACTTCAATGGTATATATTTGACGTGTTTAACCATGGTTTTTGTAGTAGAACTGTGGTTATAGGTTACAAACATCATTTTAACACTTTTCCCACTCAAAGTGTTAACCGTGGTGAAAATGTCTCTCTTTAGATGACATTTGTTTTTATACATGTTTTGCTGTCGTTACTAACCAAATATTATTTTCTTTCATCCTTGTGATATGCAGTTTAAGCTGAACTGGTGAATGTTTACACAAACCAGTGTTGATCTGCAGTATGTCAGAGGAGTGTGGAATGGACTCTTCATCTGAGATGAGTCTCTCAGAAGATGACAGGTCAGAGAATCATTTTCTTTTTTCTGAGAAAAACAAAACTTTAAATATGTTTATATCTAATGGTTTGTTCAAATTAAGATGTCCCAAAAGCTTTTATTTGGAAAAAAAATATAATGACGTGACCTGTACATGACAAACAGGGCTTGTGTACGGTTTGAATTAAGGTTATTCCACCATTTGTTGTTATATAGGACAATATTTTGTCGAGATACAACTATTTGAAAATCTAAAATCTAGGTGTTCAGAAAAATCTAAATATTGAGAAAATCACTATTTAAGTTTTCCAAATTAAGTTCTTAGCAATGCATATTACTAATAAAAATATGTTTTAATTACCAAATTACTTGTATCAAAATATTTTTGGCATAAAATTCAAATTGATCATTTTGACTCATACAATGTTTTTTTTTCATATACAGTTGAAGTCAGAATTATTAGCCCCCCGGTTTATTTTTTCCCTGTTTCTGTTTAACGGAGACATTTTTTCAACACATTTCTAAACATAATAGTTTTAATAACTCATTTCTAATAACTGATTTATTTCATCTTTGTCATGATGACAGTAAATAATATTTGACGATATTTTTCGAGTCACTTCTATACAGCATAAAGTGACATTTAAAGACTTACCTAGGTTAATTAAGGTAACTAGGCAGGATAGGGTAATTAGGAAAGTTGTTGTATAATGATGGTTTGTTCTTTAGACAATTGACAAAAATATATAGTTTAAGGGGCTAATTATTTTAACCTTAAAATTGCTTTGAAATTTTTTTAAAACTGTTTTTATTCTAGCCAAAATAAAACAAATAAGACTTTCTCCAGAAGAAAAAAATATTATCAGACATACTGTGGAAATGTCCTTGCTCTGTTAAACATCATTTGGGAAATATTTAAAAACAGCAAAAAAAATTCAAAGGGGGGCTAATAATTCTGACTTCAACTGTATATACCTGTGCAACATAAGTCTGTTGTCCAGTGTCACATGTAACAATAATATAAAATAAATAACACATCCTATAGGTTATTAAAATTATCAAAAGCATTTAGGTCACCTGATTACCTAACTGAAATCTGCCATCCAAATTATTATTCAAACAGAGTTAAACATACAGTGCGGCTCCTGCAGCAGATTCCCCAGGTAATATAAATCAGACCTGGATATTTTATAATCTAAGGGCCACACCTGGCTCTCTTTGATTGGCCCACCTGAAGTAATTGGTTAATATAAATTCAAATGCTTACGGGGCCCTGCAATGCACAGGTCTGATATAGAATCAACGTAAGTCTTTCCGGTAAACACACATAATACAATTGTTATGAATGTTAATTAAGTAGTGATATACAGTACTTGTGTGCTCCACTTTTTATTGTACTCATTGTAAAGTTTCATTCAATGTTTTTATTTATAAATATATACAATATTTCACTGGCGGGTTGTGCATTGCACACCAAGGCCTTCAGTGGTGTCCTACATGAGTTAAAAAGCACATATGATGCAAAATCAACTTATGGAAGCTGTTTGAACAGAACTGTGTTTAGGTGTAGTGTGTCCACTGTCATTTTATAGTGATATAAACACATCAAGTAGGCCTGCCACGATATCTATTTTTTGTTGTACGATATATTGCACCAAAATATATTGTGATTAAACAATATTATTGTCATTTTAATACCATCTTATGCCACTCGTTATATAATACCAGAATGACAATCTAACAGCATTACAATGCAAGTACATTCTTCCAAAAATCATATCTTATTCATTCAGTCATCTTATTTTTTGAATCATATTTTATTCTCAAGAATATTTCATTGAATTATAGTCATTTTAACGATTTAATTATTGGGCGCTGAAATCAGAATGTGAAAACGCATATGTTAAATAAATAAATAATAATAAATATTAACAAAAAAAGTGCAAGGTCAAAAGCAACAGAGGCTGCGATATCTAACAGATTTATTTTCAGTTGTCAGACACCCACATAAAAATATATATGTAAGTAATTTAAAATAAATACTGTAGTGTTTATTTAACCACACGGACACCTCCAATAGAGATGTTGCACAATTAGCTAAAACGCTGCTAGAATTGGTTTTTATGTATGGCCGATCATATATCGCATAACCATAAATGATTGAGGTCATGTCCATGTGTTGTGCGATAAGTCAATATATTGATTATTGCAGGCGATGTGGTAGCACATACGCCTCACAGCAAGAGGGTCGCTGGTTCGAGCCTTTGCTGGGTCAGTTGGCGTTTCTGTGTGGAGTTTGCATGTTCTTCCCGTGTTTGCGTGGGTTTTCTCTAGGTGCACCAGTTTTCCCCCTCAAGTCCAATGACATGTGGTATAGGTAAATTGGGTAGGCTAAAATGTCCGTAGTGAATGTGTGTGATAATAATTGTATCATTTTCTCTGCTCACAAAAGCACAGCAGGATACATTCTGTTGTTAATACAGCTATCTGCACTTTTAAAACTAAAAGTGTCCATTTTAATGGCCCAAAGACGCTTATTCATTCTAATTTAAAATATTCCTAATTAACAAAATTTAGTTTTTTAACAAAATTAATTATTTATTTATTTATTTATTATTTTTTTTCACCAGGAATGTCCCATTGAGATACAATATCTCTTCTACCGGGTAGTCCTGGGGTGCGTTTTCAAAACAACGATGTAACTCGAGGCTGAACTATCATAGTACGATGCATCGTTTGGGAAAAGACTGATGTAGTGACGAGTGTTTCCCAAAACCTGTAGTTTCTCTTTCATAGATCCATCGTTTGAACCACGTTAGTTATAACGTAAAACACCCATAATGATGCTCTAAACGGAGTGGAGTAACAACTTCTTTAGAGAAGAACCCCATCATTTCTTTGTGCAAATTATATTGCTTTTTTTTTTTTTAATCTGATATTAGCTTTGGTAAGAACATGCACTCGCTTTCCATATTAATTAAAATAGGGCCCATGTTTTCTTTACAAATATTATTGAGAATATTCCATATTCTATTCTAAATGAACATGAAATCACTTACAAAAGCTAACACGTATTCTAATCTCATATAAATAATTAGTGAGGCTATTTATTAAGAAATGTAATACTTTAATAATAATATTAATGATATTAGCGATGATGATTATTATTATTAGCCTATTATTATTATTATTATTATTATTATTATTAAGAAAAATATTGTTTATTGTTTATTTTTTGAAAAGTCTACTTTTACAATTTGACACATGCAAACCACTGCAGAAATGTTCTAACCAACAGGCCCATGTCATATACAGTACAGATATTTAATAAATAACCTACTATAAATTAAAAGAATCATGAGCCACAACTGTGTTCAAAATGACATCAATGTTTTCAAAATGCGCTGTGAAGGGAGCACAATTGTATACATGAAGATCGCTAAAACTGAACTGTAAAAATACTTTGAAAGCAAATTACACCTAAGAGAGATGACTTTAATGCTTTAAAAAAAAAAAACATCTAAAGTTTAAATGTTAGAATTTTCTAAGGATTAAATCTGAAAGTGCACCATGTTTAAAACTATTGATTCATCTATAAAAGAGTCAATTCATAGAGGTTCGAATGAATTGCCGCAATAACAAATCTTTAGCCGTGCCAGCGTGACGTCAATACGGATCTCAAGCCCCGCCCATTTGTTGCACGAGCACACCCGGGAAAATTGATACCTCCAACCCCGCCCACAAACACTGTAGAAAAAAAAGAGAGAAAAACAAACACTGTAGCAGATCCAGGTTGAATCATGTCATGAAGACGCTGTGCGCTGAAGTGTGAGGGAAAGTGTTGTTTTCTCTACCCAAAGATGAGACTGTGAAGAGTCAAGGGTTGAAGTTTATTTTTGCAAAAATACCTCAGCATTATAGCCCAGCCTTGTGCTGTGTTCCCATCATTTTTATGACGAGTGCTTCAGCAATCTACATGCTTACAATGGGGGATCTGTCTGCTGTTTGTCGAAGGAAGGATCAGAAAGTCTATTGATGTATGGGACTTTGTCAGAGCTTGACGGGAACTTTCAGTACACAGTTTCTTCCTCCATTTTACAAGTGTAAGTAAGTGTGATTTAAAATGGTTGCCTCCTTGTTTTCTCTAGCTTGCAAATTATGTATTTAATTGTGTTTTGTTACTTGTAACCGGTTCACAAGGCTTGTACTGTGTCTGGTTAGCTCTTTATATTCTCATATCGCGTCTAAAACCACGTTGAAAACGTGATGTGTGCCGCTTTGTTTACGGATTTAAATGCGTGTGTGAACTCACGATCGGCTGCCGTTTGTCGTTGCTATGGCCACCGTCAGCTGTTTCTACACACGTCAAAATAGTCAGCTTTTGCCACTCTGTGGATTAATACTGAATGTGTGTCATGGTTAATAACAGAGGAATATTCTGGTGTTTAACTGCATTGCTTTAATGCCCTCCTGCATTGGGCTCTGACTACAACAATGTTGATAAGCCGCAATGGGCATTTCTCTGTCTCATGCTGAACACAGTCAACCAAATAAAATACTGGGTCATCGGTCCAATTAGTGCAGATTAGCATTGCGCTAAGGAGGGGTTTGGGAACAAATGAATCGCTGAACGAGTCGCTGGGATAATTAGGTCAAAATAGATGCATATTATAAGACAATGAAAGTGTTTTTTGACCTTGCACACATATCAGTCTGTTGTTAGAGACCCCCTAAACCAAAATATGACATTTTTTTAATGCATAATAGGGGCTCTTTAAGGAATACTAGTTTGAGAGTTGGCAGGCATGCCACTGTGCTACACTGTAAAAAATAACGGTTAGGTAAGAGTTTTTGCATGTTGTGATTCACAAATGTTTTCTGTTTATTTGCACTGAATTGAATGAGCTTTATATCTGCTCTGTTGATTTTTGAATGATGAAAATTCAACTCTGCAGTTTAACAAAGTGACTTTTATTTAGTAGTTTGAAATCATATAATCTATAAGAAATAATATATAGAGAAATAAGTCTGTAAAATGACAGAAAATGTTTATTACATTGTTTATTTTTTGTACAGGATATATACAACACCAAACCAGACAATATATCACTTTAAAGTATTAAAAATGTTAATAAAAGTCACTTTTTTAGGTTAAAAGTTGTTAGAAGTAAGATCGAGGTCACATAATGCTTTTCAGAAGCATAAATAAATGGGAAAAATAAAACATTAATCACAAAATACAGAAAACTGCTAATTTATGGACATTTTTGTAATTTCAACAAATATTAATTAAACTAATTTAAAACCTTTAGTTAAAAATGTATAAATTGAAACATGGTTAAGCTAAAATAGGTAAATTACCATAAAAACATATGATGTCATGACTTGTTGTTGATCATGTCATCATCATCACCATCTCCATCACCTTCAACAGCTTTTCCGGGGCCAGATCATGGGTAGATTGTGTAATTTTTTACAATCATCTGCATCAATCTCAGACAGACTTCAAGGTTCAGTTTTTTTCTGAATTAAAAATAAATCAAGCTGCAATGTGAGTTGGCAGTGGTGTAAATGCTAAAAAAAAAAGTGTAGACAATATTATAATTTAAACTGCACCTATTTTACCCCTTTTTCAAGATTTAAAATAAGTCTTTAATGTCTCCAGAATGTGTCTGTAAAGTTTTAGCTCAAAACACTTATCAGATTAATTATTATACCTTTCTGGATATGGGAGTTTGGAGGTCTGAAAACGCTGTAGCTGTTTTTGTTGCCTGTGCCTGAATGCAAATGAGCTGGTTTCCACTACCTCCAAACCCCCTCCCCGCCCACCATTCTCGTCAGATCTCCCTCTATTACTCTGCATATCTCCATCTCCTGCTGCCTCTCTCAAGGGAGTAACATGACTGAAGTTGATCTCACATTTATAAGAAATACTACAGAACTTTCCTAGTAGTGTACTTGTTTTGGAGTTAATTCAAGCATTTCTGCAAAGATGAGTCACATACAATGTTGTTACAAAGTTTGCACGTGTGTTTGCACAGCAAATGTGACCGGATACACGTTAATCTCCACTGCTGTATGGATATCCGTTATGTTAATGTACAAAATAAACCTGATTTAACATTCACAAACCAAGATTGAAGAGCCTTCTTTTATAATTGTATGAACACGCGGCTGTGGAAATGAATTGCAGTGATTTTACTGTCTTTACTATATTACAAACATGCACTGTTTTAAAATCGTTTTAAACTCATTCTTGAAGTGCAGATGATCACAGAGAGCTGAACGGATCTTTTAATCTCAGCTGTTTTGCGTAAGTCCCGTCTTGTATATATGTTTATACGTGTTAATATTGAGACATGCTAATACGTGGCTGTTAATCAGTTTGCTGGGTGGCGAAAACCGCACTCCTACATCACATTGCAGTGGGTCTCAAAATTGCAGGAATTTGGATCCTATTTTTATTGTCAGGAAATTTAAAAAAGAGATTTATTGTGTTTCTATCACTCCAGTATGACTGCGGACACACTATACCTGCACACAGTTCTGTCCAAACAGCTTCCAAACGTTTTTCATCATAGGTGACCTTTAAGTTTTTGTTGTTTTACCAATATTTTGGTAACTATTTAATCTGCATTTATTTTAAGCTCTTTTTTTTGTATAATTAAGCAAAGACAGGCAGGAAAGCATTGTGTAGTAAGACAAACATAATATTAATGTGTTTGTGTAATTAACATGTAGTAGCCTTCTTCCTAAAATAAAGATTTCACACTCGGTCACGCTAAATTAAAACCAACATAACTACTCACAGTTTCTTTCCTCCCAGTAGATGCTTGACTCCTAAGCAAGAAGTCAGATATTTGATCTGGTAAATGTGAAATCCACTGTTAAAGGTTTCAAGATTTTCAAGAAGTGCTTGAGTTCTTTTATCTTAAAAGTGAAAGTGAAACAATGAAAACACATTTCAAGATGGCACGGTGGCTCAGTGGTTAGCACTGTCACCTCACAGTAAGAAGGCCGCTGGTTCGAGGACTGGCTGGGTCAGTTGGCAATTCTGTGTGGAGTTTGCAAGTTCTTCCCGTGTTGGTGTGGGTTTCCTCTAGGTGCTTCTGTTTGGTTTCCCCCCCAACCCAAAGACATGCAGTATAGTTGAATTGGATTAACTGAATTGGCCTTAGTTTATGAATGTGAGAGTGTGTGGGTGTTTCTCAGTACTGAGTTGCAGCACATCCACTGTGTAAAACGGTAAAACATCTGCCGGAATAGTTGGCACTTCATTCCACTGCAAGGGGCTGACCCGAAGAAAGATGAAGGAATGAATCATTTTGCAATATTGTCATGAATGCAGTTAATTATTGTGCTCTGTTGTTGCAGCAGGACACATTCTGTTGTTAATGCTGCCATCAGCACTTTTAATACTACACTTCTAGAAAGTGTGTAGGGTAAATCATTCCTAATTAATATAACTATTATGTTGTTTAATGATGCTTAATCTGGTACATTGAAGGATAGGAGGTTATTTTAAACACTAATTAGAGATTATGTTTTGTGGGATTTTTTTTATTAATCACATTGTTGTCATGTTTAAAAAAACATGCTAGCAAGCATTGTGAAAGTGATTGCTTTACCACAAATTATAATAAGCAAATATCATTTTGCAAAGAAGGTGACGTGTGAGTACTAAAGGAGAAATTGAAATGATGTGATTAGAAAGGATTTTCTTTTTCCCTGCAGTCACTGATCATCAGTTTCAGAATGAATTGATTGACATTTGCAGCTTTGGTGCATTACTATTTTTAGCTGATGCAGCTTACGGTAAATGATGCAATAGTTTAAATAGTAATAGTCTGAGAGTGGGCTGTCATGTCACCACATTAATGCACAATTCTTAAGTAGCTCCACTATAAAATATCTGTTAATTAATAGTTTTATGTTTATGTATGGTTGTGAATTGAATTATGGGACCTTGACCTCTGCTTTGTAAAGTAGAATTTTCATCATCAAAAGTCAACAGTTTAACAAAGGGACTTCTATTGACATTTCACTTGTTTGAAATAGCATAAGAAATAAGATCTAGAGAAATAAGTCTGTAAAATAACAAAAATAACAAAAAAATGGACTGGCAGTGTATTACAAAAACACCAAAACCAGACAATATATCACTTTAAACTAATACAAATGTTAATAAAAGTCACTTTTTCAAACTTTTCAAGTTTAAAAGGTTTTGGAAGTAAGCTCAAGGTCCCATAATGCAATTTAAAAGCATAAATAAATGGGGGAAATTAAAATAAAAACATGAATCCCAAAATAGGGAAAACCTATTTATGGACATTTTTTACAGTGTATGTTCATGGAATTATTAAATCTCTAATGTGAAGCGGAACGCTGACGTTTTTCCTGGGAGACATATTTCAGATTATAAATGTTGGCAGGTATATGATCCAAATGCAGGGTTTATTAGCAGGAGGGTCAGGCAGGCAATGGTCAACACTGGGGCAAACAGATGTACACAGGGAATCCACAGTCGAAGTCAAAAAAAAAAACAGGCAGATGGTCAAAAGGCAGGCAGCATACAGGAATAAACAAACAAAACAAGATGAGGGTCTAAAACATGGCAGGATAAGGCAAGGTAAAATGCGTCCTTATGGTCTATATACAGTTTACAAGACTCAGCAATGAAGTGTGTGTGTGTGCGTTGTATTTAAAGTCCATGTAATCAGTACAATCCTTTGGCTGTGTGCATGCAATTAGTGCTAATCAGGAACCGGTTGTGAATGTGTGTGTGGTGCATGACTGGATCTTGTAGTCCATAATGGCGGATTTGTAGTTCATTAGCGATCTGCAACCACTAGATCGCTGATAATCATAACAAAACCAGTGCAAGACAGTAAGATTGAATTATGATCAATCTTTTATCCTATAAATTGTGTGGATGTGTGGATTTCTGAGCAGAATTAGAGAAACGAATTATTCATTCATTCATTCATTTTCTTTTTGGCCTTGTCCCTTTATTAATTAGGGGTCGCCACAGCGGAATGAACCGCCAACTTATCCAGCATATGTTTGTGCCCTTTCAGCAACTCATAACTGGGAAACATCCACACACATTCACACTCAAACACTACGGACAATTTAGCTTACCCAATTCACCTATATCGCATGTCTTTGGACTTTTGGGGGAAACCGGAGCACCTGGAGGAAACCCACGCCAACACAGGGAGAACATGCAAACTCCACACAGAAATTCCAACTGACCCAGCCGAGGCTCGAACCAGCGACCTTCTTGCTGTGAGGCGATCGTGCTGCCCACTGCGCCACCGTGATGCCCTAGAAACAATTTAGAAAACATTTTACTTTCACACAGATGATTTTTCCTGTTAACTTTTCCCCCCTCCATTTTATTGTCATCAGTGTAAGTTCAGGCTCCCATGTGTCCAGCTCTGTGTCTGTGAAGAGTGACCAGTCAAAGGAGTTCGACCAACCAAACTTCAGTGAAGAGAAACCAACATCTATACGAAGGTATTGCAATGTGTTCTCCATTGTAGCCTTTTTTATTTCTCCACAGTGGCATCATAACTGCCAACACTCCCATTTTTCCTAGGAGTCTTCCATAATTCAGACCCATCTCCCATCTCCCATCACCCTCCCGTTTTTTTGTTGTTTTTTTTTGCGGAAAACTCCCGTAATTTCTCCCTGCCCCCAGTCTTCAGCTTTTTGGTACAGTCTGTAACACCCCTGGGTCGCCAACCTTGGTATGGTATCCAATCGCATCGGCCACCTGAAACCCAGTCCATCTATAGCACAGTTACTAACACCACATTACAGTTACTAACCCGGTTCTTAACTGTGTTATTCAGACAAACAAACATCCCCCCACCCCCCAGTCTCCCGGAATTTCAGACACAAATGTTGGCAGATATGACTGGCATATTCGATAAAACCTGAACACTACAATACAATAACCAAACACGAATGTCTGTTAACCTTTACTGAACTCTGTCTAGATTTTTATTGCAAAGCAATTACACAAGGGGCCTAAATTCATCATGGAAACAACAGATCAAGAATATGTCTTTTTATCTATTATGGTCATAGGCAGATGGACAAATGTACTATACTTTGCTATACTATAAAATCAGGCCTTTATTTGTCACATACACTTTCGTATAGTGAAATTGAAACCCCCCCCCGACCGTACACAAACATCACAATTGTCATGGGAAGACAGGTCATAGGAGGTAGCATTTAAAAAAGGAAGTAAGATACATTTCAGGAGAGGGAGGCAAAGAAACTCCCTCTCATCTTGCTCTTGAATTAGGGTAAGGTGAGACCAGGGAGAAAAAAAAAGCCCAGCAACCATCACATAAACACAAAGACAAGACACAACATTGCCACAGTGGATGGGAACAGGGGGTGTGGATATAGTCCGATGAGGGCGGGCAGCCATCTTGTCCTGCAGCCATGGGATGCTGGTCACAGACCCGCATACCCCCTCCAGTGGGTGAAAGCATACGGAGGCATGGGATGAGGGGATAGGTAGTGATTGTCTATTTGTAGCTGTGTATGTATGTGTGTGTAAGCCTGTAGAGTCCAACAGGTGTCCTTGACAGGGAGTAGGAATTTCAGAGCGTCTCCTTATCTTGCTATCCAGGAGATGTTGTTTTTCTTCAAGATTAGAAAAAGTATTTCAACTTTAGGTCAATATCTGCCAATTTCACAGATATTTAATGTCCGAAACTCGTCTCCAGATCTGGCCAAATGTTCTTGCAGAGCCGTTAGTTTCACCCCGATGGTTTCCAATTTGCAGTCTAGGACCATAGTCTGAGCATTTGCGACCCTACACATATGCGTTTCAATCAAGCCAGCCAGCCTGATGGGGTTTGGAGCAGCACTGACTGCTTTCATCAATCGTCGATACCCCAGGACCCCGCATAAGCCTATCAGCAGAAACCCTGTTATCAAAGTTCCGAATAGGTAAATATCTTCAATATCCTCCAGAAACAGAAGCCAGGCACAGGACGTGCTGCATTTAAAAACTACACTGCATTTAAAAGTGTCCTTATATGGTTTTGTGCTTTGAACTTTACTCGGTGTGGTGTGTATGTTTGGACATAAATAATGATACATAAAGTTGCAAATCTCAAAGTCCATTTCAAAAGGAGATATTTAATTTTAAAAAAGAAACTACAATTGGAGGTGTTTTCTGGCATTCGATTGTTGATAAATTTCCATCCTCCTACAGAAATTGAAATGATTGAACAGTGGGGTGTTAAAATGTTGACTCAACAACAGTGTTAAGAATCTGAAAGGTCTGGCATGGCAAAATTAGAGCATATATAGAATCCCTTTAACTACCCCTTACAACATTAAACCTCTACAAATTAAGTTAAAGTCTCCTGTTAACTGTTTTCTTTAATTGTATCATCAGCATTGGCTCAGATGTTTCTGTGTCTGTGAAGAGTGACTGGTCAAAAGACAACCCACCAGATTTCAGTGAGGAAAACCCATTATCTACCCAAAGGTAATTCATGTATTTCTTGTATTTGGTGTCATATAGGTCAAGCTAGAAAGTTTATAAATTCAATTCATGTTTATTTCTATAGCTTTCACAATGTAGATTGTGTCAGAGCAGCTTAACGTAGAAGTTCTAGTAAATTAAAACGGTGTCAGTCCAGTTTTCAGAATTGAAGTTCAGTTTAGTTCAGTTCAGTGTGGTTTAATTTTCGCTGCTGAAAGTCCAAACACTGAAGAGCAAATCCATTGATGGGCAGCTCCACAAGTCCCAAACCAAGCTAGCTAGTGGCAACAGTAGCGAGGAACAAAACTCACCAAGTGACGATAATATGAATACTAATTATATGAATATGATGGCAATGTGAATACTCAATTACCAATTAATGATAAATTAATTAATACTAATAAATTACTGGAAGGTTTGGCGTTCTCCTTTTTATTATATCATATCATATCATATTATAGATTTTATATTTATTTACAGGCTTCAGTATGAGACACAAGACTCTTTCCAGACTCACAGAATCCTCAAACCACAAAGTTTCAAAGAGAATCTATTGGGGATTTTCAAGGTTTTTGACAGTTTCATATTCATTTCTCAGAACAAGAATTTAAATTGCAAAAAAAATTATTTGTGCTTTTAAAAGTTACAATTTGTACATTTTTATACTGCATTTTACATATATTTTCAAATGTTTGAATATTCAGTTTTGTTTATAATTTGTGTTCTTTTTGCTTTGTGCAGATGCTGAAGAGCCAAATAATCACATTATTTACAAATGAGTTAGAAAAGTTCAATAAAATATTACAAAATGAGAATGCACATTATTTTGTAAAGGACTTTAATGAGAACAGATCCACCATCACAGAAGCAGCTCTTGAGCTCACACTCTACTTCCTGAGAGAAATGAAGCAAGATGAAGCTGCAGATGCACTAGAAGGTAAGAGACCTAATATTAAAACCTAAAATATTGAGAACAATTAGGAATAAATATTTTTCCCCCTTGTTAGATAAGCTGTTTATCGGTAATCAGCTGAAATGTGGCCTACAGAAGAAGTATCAGTGTGTGTTTGAAGGAATTTCAAAGCAAGGAGACTCCACACTCCTGAAGAACATCTACACAGATCTCTATATCACTCAGGGTGGCAGTGAACAGGTCAATACTGAACATGAGGTCAGACAGATTGAAGTTGCGTCCAGACGTCATAAAGCTCAAGAGAAACAGGTTGAATGCAGACATTTGTTTGAAGCGTCTGAACAAGACATGCAGATCAGAACTGTACTAACAAAAGGAGTCGCTGGCATCGGGAAATCAGTCTCTGTGCAAAAGTTTGTTCTGGATTGGGCTGAAGGAAAAGAAAATCAAGAGATCAGCTTCATATTTCCTCTTCCCTTCAGAGAGATGAACTTAAAGGAGAAAGAAAAGCTCAGTTTGATGGAGCTTATAACTCAGTTGTTCCCAGAGACAAAAGGACTGAACCTTACAAGAAGGTATCGATTCAAAGTCCTGTTCATCCTTGATGGATTGGATGAATGTCGTCTTCCTCTGAACTTTGCTGGTAATGAGACGTGTTGTGATGTTTCATCACCAGCCTCTCTGGATGTTCTCCTGACGAACCTCATCAAGGGAAATCTGCTTCCTTCTGCTCTCATCTGGATCACCAGCAGACCAGCAGCTGCCAGTAAGATTCCTCCTGACTGTATCGACCGGCTGACAGAGATACGAGGATTCAATGATGCACAAAAGGAGGAGTACTTCAGAAAAAGACTCACAGATGAGAATCAGGCCAAAGAAATCATTGATCATGTTAAACAATCAAAGAGTCTCTTCATCATGTGCCACATCCCTGTCTTCTGCTGGATTTCAGCCACTGTTCTCCAGAACATTTTACAGGAGAAGACAAATAATGATGTGAAAAACAATCAGACTGATGACGCCTCCAAAACACTGCAGGAATCAAACACTGAAGACACTCCCAAGACTCTGACACAGATGTACACACACTTTCTGCGCTTTCAGATCAAGCAGAGCAGACGAAAGTATAGTGGGGAAAACACACCAGATGTGTCCTGGGATAAAGACACCATCCTTTCCCTGGGGAAACTGGCATTTGATAATCTGGAAAGAAACAACTTAATCTTCTATGATACAGACCTGGAAGCCTGTGGTGTTGACTTCTATAAGGCCTCAATGTATGCTGGCATGTGTTCCCAGATATTTAAGGAGGAAACAGGGATTGTTCTTGGTACCATGTACTGCTTTGTTCACTTGAGTGTTCAAGAGTTTATTGCAGCCCTTTATGCACATCTGTTTCTAGATATCAACAAAAAAAGTGTGTTTGATCAAGACTCTAGAAACAGAAATGAGTCCATGATTGATTTGCTGAAGACTGCAGTGGACAAGGCACTTGAGAGTGACAATGGACACCTGGACCTTTTCCTTCGCTTCCTTCTCGGCTTGTCACTCCAATCCAATCGACGACTCTTACGAGGTCTATTGACACAGCAAGACCACAATGACCATGAGGAAATAATTCAGTACATCAAGCAGAAGTTTGAATCAAATCTTTCTCCAGAGAGATCCATCAATCTGTTCTACTGTCTGATTGAACTAAACGATGAAACTCTGGTAAAGGAAATTCAGACTCACCTTAGCACAGGAAGTCTCTCATCTGCTGATCTTTCACCTGCCCAGTGGTCTGCTCTGGTCTTTGTGTTGTTGACATCAGAGGAGAAGATGGAGGAGTTTGAGCTTCAAGAATTCAAGAAGTCAGATGAGTGCCTCATCAGGCTATCAGCAGTCATCAAAACCTTCAGAAGAGCTCTGTAAGTCTGTTATACATATAATTCCCACTATGAAAATGCAATAATCTATATTGACCTGTAGTGATAATTTTTTTCTTGAAATAATGAATGTATGTCCTTTATGTTTAAAAGTCATTCCTCACTTTTAAGTGATAATATATATATATATATATATATATATATATATATATATATATATATATATATATATATATATATATATATATATATATATATATATATATATATATATATATAAATATACATATATATATATACATATATATATATATATATTTATATATATATATATATATATATATATATATATATATATATATATATATATATATATATATATATATTTATATATGCATATATGCATGTCTACAATTGTTTATGGCTGATTAAGTAAATATAGTTTTCTTTCATGCATTCTTTTGAAATCTCACTATGGGAACAGCTTTGGGCATGACCAATCCTGGAGGCATCAATTACATTAGGTCTGTCAGTTGACAGACCAATAATAGCAGTGTTTTCAAAGTCCTGTCTTTGATATATCACTGCCTCTGGTCCATATTCTACCTGGTCTTTTCTCAGTGAAGATCAGTTTCGGAAACAATATTCAGCAGATCCTCCTGACCACTAAACTGTTGCTCCTCAGCCAGGGAGAAATAGTGAAAGAGATCTCTCCTAAACCAGGGATGCACTTGGAAAAAGAATTAGGTCCCACTCAGACTGTTTAGGCCAGGGATGTCTAAAGTCCTGGAGGGCCGGTGTCCTGCTGACTTTAGCTCCAACTTGCTTTAACACACCTGCCTGAAAGTTTCTAGTATACCTAGTAAGAGCATGATTAGCTGGTTCAGGAGGGTTTGATTCAAGTGGGTTTGATTCCATCTTGGATCTCTCCAGGACCAAGTGTGGACACCCCTGGTTTAAGCCTTCTAGGACTGATGGGATCAATATTGTCTTTCATTCCTTTTGGCACTGTTGCAAATGAAAGAGTTTCAGCATTCGACAGTGGGACTGCATTTGTGTTCAAATCATCACCTCAGTCCTAAAGTGATTCATATCATCACTTTCCATTCTTGGTCTCTGGAGAGATCAAACTGTTCTAAGCAGGGTTGAGCATAGTCAGTACACAGATGGTAGATCACCTGGGAAAACTGGGTAACTGACGTGGTGTTAGTGAGGCCACCAGGAGGTGCTTACCCTGGAGTCTCTGTGGGTTCTAATACCAGTGAAACTATACTGTAAGAAGCACCATCTTTTTTATTAGTCGTGAAACTCAGGTCCTGACATTTGTCATAATCATATGACACTTTATGTAAAACTATGTTTACTATCTTTAGTACGGCTGTTTAGTTTCACCGAGCTGCTTATCACGCTCGAAAAACTTAAACTAAAATGCACAACTCTTGTTGATTGTACCCGCGGGATGCACAATAAACCTAATACACCATTCTTTTAGTTTAATATTCTTATGTGAACCAACCGCAGATGCTTTGTCATGTTGGTCGCGACACTCTGCTTTGCAACTTATTAGTGTTTTTTATTACAATAATTACACTTAGCTTTGCCATCGTTGTTCACCACATGTAGCCACTCTTTTGAGCACATCTTGCGGTCCATCTCTAAACAAATGTTTAGATTATTATTAAAGGTGTTCTCCAGCGGCGAAGTTCCTGGCAGAGTAGCGAGTGAAAAAAATGTGCATGCAGAAATTTTTATTACAAGTTGTGTTGTTTTTATATAAATATATATATATATATATATATATATATATATATATATATATATATATATATATATATATATATATATATATATATATATATATATATATATATACACAAAGGAATAATCGTCATTATTATTCGTGATTAACATTTTGAGCAAAATAATCATGATTATCATTTTTTTCTGTTATCATGCAGCCCTATTACCAACATAGTTTGTTGATTTGATGTTTCCCAAATCCATCATTACAACGAAACTGCGTTGCATACCTGTATGTTTGCAATGATAACTGTAGTAGAGTTGTACTAGAGCTGTAGTTAGAAGCAGAGTTCATGGCTATGTCCTGTTCCTTTCAAATGTGCAACATTAAAAAAAAACATTAAAGTCATCTCTCTTACGTAGTTTTTTTTTCAGTTCAGTTTTAGCAATCTTTTTGAAGACAATTGCGCTCGCTTAAAGTAGGGTTGGTGATATGACCAATTTGGCATCGAACGATGTCTAATGTGAAATAACATCGTGATGGATGATGGCATCGTCATCATAGGCGGAGGTGAATTAATTATTATATATAACGAAATAATTATTTGTAGCCGACAGTTTCAACTACCTGACCCGCATGGTCTTTGTTTTACCTATAAACAAATCCTAAATACATATAGATAAGTTGCACACAAATTACCTCCTGTCGATCACTTTTTCTGCAGGAGGTTTGTCGGTAAAAAAAGTGCACAACTAACAGTATCTGAGGTTTTCACTAAAATTACTAAGTACATGTGTGAAAGTGAAAGACTGAAGCAGTGTACTGACGCTGTGACACAATACTTGATAGACTCAAAAGACAGGAGAGTCGTTAGATTAGACAAGATTAATTAAATATCACGTTTAACAGCTATAGTGAGACGCCGTCCAGCGGTACATCCTTGATAAACTGTCCGATGTGCACTGCTCTCTAGAGCACAGACGAGCGCATTACATTTCCGATCCCCATTCACCGGTTTGGCTCCATCTCTGTCTCTCCTTTTCATGGTACCTCTTCACTTACAGCTGTGTCATGTGACTGCTATCGCATCATCCAAATGGATGCTGCACACTACACTAATGGTGGTGAGGAGAGACCCCCTCAATTGATTGTAAAGCACTTTAGGTGTATGGCGCTTAAGGTGTCTTGAGTGTAAAAAAAACCCTGCCTGTCCATGTGTTGTTAATGTTTTTCCACACATGCATATGTTCCCACTATGTTCTGCAAACTGTGGGCCTTGTGCTTGTGTATTCTTGCATCACTCAGCTGGTTCCCATCCATGCTTAGACTAGCACACCTCAAATACAGGAGTTGTCTGTATCTAAAAAGAAAGTACAAAGGTTAGGTTAAGTACATAACTCTGATTGCCTGAGAAGAGGGGTGAGGTACCTGACTTAATTTTCCTAAAGAATTGAGCACTACCACAATATATACAGTAGTATATGATGATGGCAGTTACAGCAAGGCAATTTAAACGAGATGATTTTCAGCATTTTGCAAGCAAAGCCAGTTGTTGTAAACCTCCAGCATGTACATTTAGATGGAGCAGAGTTTACTGCAGAGTTGTAGTGCACAGATAAGCCATGCAAAAATCGACTTGAATTTCTAATGCAGTTTAGTCTGTCAAAAATGACATGGAGATAATCATTCTGTGATAAGGGCTGCTTTATGCTGCTTCTCAAAGAACTGCAGCTATAGTAAATGTAAAATTACAATTACATGTTATTATAGTAACATGTTTTTACTCGCCTCAAAACTACAGTTGAGTGTTTGAAATAAATCCTTCTGTGAGACTCTTACATTAGTTATACTGATTCAATAAAAGCAGCTAAATCTTCTGATTATTAAGCAAGCACTGTTTTCCACATGAGATTTCCTCTGTGTTTCTTAATGTACAGTGCATCTGGAAAATATTCATAGCGCTTCAGTTTATCCACATTGTTTTATGTAACAGCCTTATTCCAAAATAGATTAAATTCATTTATTTCCTCAAAATTCTACACACAAAACGACAATGTGAAATGAGAGTTGTGAAATTGTTGCAAATTTTATATATATATATATATAAGAAAACCTCACAAAAAAAAAAATCACATAAGATATTGGGCAGGTCAATACATGAGGCTGCTGGAGGATAAATGTTTACTGAAGACTTCATGTTGAACATGGCCTATGCAGTGTTTTGGAGGAGCAAATCAGAAAATGTAAAAATTCAGGAAATTAGAAATTTATGTCAAATAACACATTAGGCTTTAAATTAGCTGTGAATGAAACACAATAGTCATGTCGCTATACAACAGCTTAAGCTTGGCTGAGGTTTGATGCCAGGGTTTAGACATCCACGCTGCATGTGTATTGTCCCAGTCCTGCGAGTGCTCAGTTGTGTGTTCCTTCACTTATCAGGCACTTGTGTCCAGTGTCATGTGTAATCCTGTTTTGATAATCATACAACACATACTATTTAAATAAACAAATAGGATTATTTTTCTTGTAGGTTAAATGACTGTAACTTAACAGCGAGAAGCTGTTCAGCTCTGGCTACAGTTTTCAGATTTGATAATAGTCTAAAAGAGCTGAACATGAGCAATAATAATCTGCAGGATTCAGGAGTGAAGGCTCTCTGCTCTGGACTGAAGAATATAAAGTGTCATTTGGAAATTCTGAAGTAAGTTGTGGAATAGGAGAAAATGTCAAATAATATACTGTTAATATAAAGTAAGATTTATCTTATTAAGCTCTAATTTAAACATTCGGTTTCAGACTGTCAGACTGCAGTATCACAGAGAGAGGTTATAAAGCTCTGGCTTCAGCTCTGAGATCAAACCCTTCACACCTGATAGAGCTGGATCTCAGAGGAAATGATCCTGGACAATCAGGAGTGAAGGAGCTCACTGAGTTACTGCAGGATCCACACTGTACACTGAAGACACTGAGGTGAGACTAAATAAATGTTGTCCTGGTAAATAATTAGCAATTATTATTACTAATAAATCTTGTGGTATTTTCTGTTGCACCAAGTTTATATAAGAAGTGTACTGACTCCTGCTTGATCTTGTCTTCTTCAGGTGTTTTAGTCCTGCAGCAGAGGAAGTCTGTCAGTTTGTGACTGGAGTTGTGGGTCAAAACCCATTACTCCTGAAAGAACTGAATCTGAGTGATCGTGAACTAGAAGACACACAAGTGAATCAACTCATTGTTCTACTGCAGGATAAACATTGCCAGATCAACACAATCACGTGACTAATTTACATTGTTTTACACTTTACAGACCTACAAAAAAGTACTTTGAAAAGTCAAAATTTGATTGAACATCTAAGACCTTGATCACTCTGAACACACTTTTTTACGTTGAGAGGCGCCCTCTTTGAATGGTTTCCTAATGGCCATGAGCGTTTTATGCACTTCTTATGTGCCCTGCGTGCCTCAAATTTCAACCACCTGCTGCACCTCACCTTTTTTCCATTGCACTGTGTGTCTGCAGTTGGAAAACAATTCTGAGCAGAAAAAGTGTGCTACGTCATTCATTCATTCGTTTTCTTTTCGGCTTAGTGCCTTTATCAATCCGGGGACGCCACAGCGGAATGAACCGCCAACTTATCCAGCACGTTTTTACACAGCGGATGCCCTTCCAGCCGCAACCCATCTCTGGCAAACATCCACACACACTCATTCACACTCATACACTACGGACAATTTAGCCTACCCAATTCACCTGTATTGCATGTCTTTGGACTGTGGGGGAAACCGGAGCACCCGGAGGAAACCAACGCGAACGCAGGAAGAACATGCAAACTGCACACAGAAACGCCAACTGACCCAGCCGAGGCTCGAACCAGCGACTTTCTTTGTGCTATGTCAGTCGTATCATTTTCAATCTTCAATCAAATAAAAGCAGAGGCGGAGTTTCCGTCGAGGTGACAGCAGTGTTTGTGTTGTCAAGACAACTAGAGAGACTTTTTAAAGCTTGAGGGGAGACTAGTGGTGACTGTTTCTGTTATCTGGAGCTGTATGACTTCACAAATTGTGAATATTATAATATTATTAAATATTACAATGCTAAAAACGTCAACAGCAGAGCTCACACACAATACGCAGCTGATTCAGTGGTTGCCTAGTGACACAAAATGCGCAGCACACTTTTTTTCTTGTCAACAAAAAAGGTCCACTGCACTGGGTGCAGCTTGTGTTCCCATAATGGAAAAGCGCATTTGGTGCAGTTGGCCCCTAATGAAGCATTGTTATTGCTGTTCTTTGAACTATTATATTAAAATAATACTTCTGCTCATTTCTTTTCTTTCTCTTCAGGCTGAATAATAACAGGATTACAGCAGAAGGTTGTGCTGCTCTGATTTCAGCTTGTAATTCAAACTCTTCAAATCTGATTGAGCTGAATCTGAGTGGAAACAGACTAGGAGACTCAGGAGTAGAGAAGATCTGTCATATGCTGAGATATACACACTGCAGATTAAAGAAATTGAAGTGTGTATTTTTATATTTGTTTCCACTTGTTGAAATAGTTTGTTATTAACAAAGTTTAAAAAAAGTTAAACTTGTTAATTAAAAAAGTGACAATTTTTGTTTGGATAGCTTGATGGATAATGACAGATTTTATAATTTTTTATTTAATAAAATTAGTATACTGAGGTGATTCAATAGACATTACTGTATGCATTTGTTGTTTTTTCTGTTTATTGCCAAAATAATCATCATATTGTTATGGTTTTTTGCACACTTGGTATTTTTTACGTAATTATAATATTCAATTACTAACATGTATTTGAACTTTAATTTCATGTGTATTTTTATTTAGAACAACACATGCAGCACTAAACTTATTTCATGTTCGTTTCATCTTCATTAAGAGAAGTTTATGTTGAATGTTTTTTTTTTCTTCTGTATGCTGAATAACAATTTTAATTATCATAGATCAAACAGTACATTTAATGATAGCTACTTGTGTATTTAGTCTTTCAGACTGCAGTATCACAGAAGAAGGTTATAAAGCTCTGGCTTCAGCTCTGAGATCAAACCCTTCCCACCTGATAGAGCTGGATCTCAGAGGAAATGATCCTGGACAATCAGGAGTGAAGGAGCTCACTGAATTACTGCAGAGTCGATGGCATTCACTGAGAACCCTGAGGTGAGTGTCTTTAAGTACAATGGTTTTTGAAAAGAAAATGGTCAGAAAGATATTTCTAAAAGCTTAAAAGTACTGAAGGAAAAGAAATCTTGAAATGGCAGGTAATGTCAGTGTACTTCTCCTGTCTTCAGGTTTTTGAGTCCTGCTGCAGAGAAAGCCTGTCAATTTATGATGGGACTTGTGGGTAAAAACCCTTTCCTCTTGAAGGAACTGGATTTAAGTGGACAAAAACTTGGAGACACACTAGTGCATCAATTTGCTGCACTACTGCAGGATAAACACTGTCAGATCAACAAACTGGTGTAAGTTTTATTTTAGCCTACTAACGTTTGAGAATAAAAAAATGCTTTTGTTTACTTTCCCTATTGTCATCCAATATTGACTTTTTTGTTTATTAGAAAAGAAATTCAGAGTTTTGGAAAACAATTGTGCAGAATTTTCTTTGTATAGTTTTGGCGATTTAGCTTTCTCTTTTGTTCGAAATTCAAACATTACTGCAATAATGGCCACAAAATAATTACAGAAAAGGCAAATCATTCATTTTTCCCCTCTAGACTTTCAGACTGCAGTATCACTGAAGAAGGTTATAAAGCTCTGGCTTCAGCTCTGAGATCAAACCCTTCACACCTGATAGAGCTGGATCTCAGAGGAAATGATCCTGGACAATCAGGAGTGAAGGAGCTCACTGATTTACTACAGGATCCAAATTGTTCACTCAACACACTAACGTGAGATAATGTATAAGACCACAACAGCAACAAAAAAGAGATATAATGCAAAACAAATACAATTCGGATTCATTTGTAATTTACGATACATTATGCAGCTTGTATTAACTTTAAAAAAATAGCTGAACTGAATTTTGCTTCTTCTCATTATCTGCAGGTGTTTTAGTCCTGCTGCAGATGAAGCCTGTCAGTTTGTGACTGAAATTGTGGGTAAAAACCCTTTAACCCTTCAAAAGCTCAATCTGAGTGGGCATAAGCTTGACATAACAAAAGTGAAGCTTCTCGCAGCTCTACTGGAGGAAAAACACTGTCAGTTCAAGAAACTTGTGTGAGTATATTTATAAATAATCAACTACCGGATACATTTAATATAACCTCTTGAAACAATTCTCTACTTGTGTTGATGCATGTTTTGAAAATTAGTTTGAGACAACGTGAGACTTATTACCAACACTAAATTGTATCTAAGATCTTGTCCTTTTGGTAATGGCTCAAAACTCATGACAGTAGATCAGTAGATACATCAACCCGTTGCTGCTGCCTGCCCACAATCGTTTTCTCACTCGTGAGAGATTTGAACTACTCTACCTTGAACGAGGACTGTTCTCCAACCTGGAGAGTACAAGTCATCCTTTTTCAGTTAAATACCTTGGCCTTACAATTGGAAGCACTAATTCTTATCCCCAACACATTACACTACAGAGGTGTGTACAACATCCAGAGACTTGGTGTTCTAGGGGCAGATCTCATTCAATCCTGAAGCCTTACCTGCACGCGACATCAGATTTCAGCTTGAGGGAATCAGCTGCTTCCTCTATGGAAGGCACGTCAGTGGAATTAAGGAGATTATCAAAGCATTTCTTTCACCATCCAATTACCATTCAATGTCAGCAGCTACCCACCTCCACTATAACCAGTGTTGGTGAACAACTGCTTCCACCTGACAGTTTCAGAATCTCATTGGGCCAACTGATGATCCTCTTTCATAGTCTACTCAAACTCTTTGGTTTTCTTTCTGCGACTGCCCAGCCCATAGCATGCTTGACCTTTCAATACCTTTCAGTTGACTTGGGAGACTCACAAGCCAAACAGACTCAATAAGACTCCCTCTAGTATCCCTTACTTCCAGTGTCCACTACCAAGCTCATGGGTCAACTCTGACTCTGTCTCCAGCCTTTCTCAGGATCTGGTCAACGGTCTCCAGAGGTTAGAGTTGGAAATTCCTCTGACATATGCCTCAGCCAGTTGTTTCCAGCACACCCTTACAAATTGTGTAGGCCTGCTTGGTCTATTTAGCCTCCTCCATTGCTAGAAGATCCAACTCACCACCAGGTGACAATTGGTTGTCAAGTCCTCCCCTCTCTTTACCTGAATGTCCAAGACATATGGCTGGAGGTCAGGTTAGATAAAAAGTGATGGACACCCTTTCTGGTGTTCATTATAGACAAACTGTAACTCGCACAGAAATCCAAAAACACAACTTGAATTGTGGCTCCAAGGTTGGGCTCTGGTAGTGCCAAACTTGGCAATATTACAGACCTTGATAGTATTTTTCTCAGAAGGGTTTTCTGAACTGTGCTCATTCTGGCTAGTTACATAAGACCTTTTTTTGACCCTACCAGTAGCGTTTTGCTCCTGAAATCATTGCTCTAAGACTGCGCATTAAGCTGCACATCACTATTTTTACAATCAACAAAGTCACATTTGTACTTCCTAAAATCTAAATATAACCTTACAAAATAGTAGTTTATGTTACTTGTCATTTGTTTTCCATAGGAACATGACCAGTGTATTGTCATGTCAGACACAGTATTACACTCTACACCCTACACACAATGAGTGCCTCTGCACAGCCAGTGAGTGAAATCTCTTGCATTTTATTGCATGCTGCATTTCTCCCATTGAAGATTAAATGGACACTCGTGGCTAACATGTCTTGTCTAAATAAATCTTAAGATCAATATTAAGAAAAGCAACATGATAATAGAATAAGTTTCAGCCTCTGAAGAGGGCAGGCAGCAAAGCCCAAAAGTGAAAATAAAGGAAGACAAAAATGAGGAATTCTCAAATCAGCATCTCAAAAGAAAATAAGAATTAGCTAAATTTGGTAAATAATCATGATAATTGAGTTGGTCATTTTGTAATTGCAGAGATTACCAATTGATGCCAAATTACCAACAAATCTGAAAGTGAAAGTAAAGAAATGGTGCACAGAATTTATAAGCTATTTAAAAGTGCCCCGTTTCAAGTGCTGTTATTAACAGTGTTGTCAAATTTAATTAACTCGTCCCCAAAACATAGCAGTTAACCTGGACAGAAATATATAGTGTGTTGTTCATTTAGAAAACTTTGTGTTAAATGTTTTCTTTTTTCTTCTGTATGCTGAATAACAATTTTAATTATCATAGAGCAAACAGTACATTTAATAATAGCTACTTGTATATTTAGTCTTTCAGACTGCAGTATCACAGAAGAAGGTTATAAAGCTCTGGCTTCAGCTCTGAGATCAAACCCTTCACACCTGATAGAGCTGGATCTCAGAGGAAATGATCCTGGGCAATCAGGAGTGAAGGAGCTCACTGAGTTACTGCAGGATCCAAACTGTGCGCTGAAGACACTGAGGTGAGTGAGATAAAGGACAGTCAAACTATGTTTTTTTTCTTTTTGGATATCTTTCTTGAGGAAACACCACCGCTTTGTAAAATTGGGAAGTATAAATTCTCTCCTGTTTCCAGGTTGTTACGAAATCTTGATGCAGAGGAAGTCTGTCAGTTTTTGACTGGAGTTTTGGGTATAAACCCGTTACTCCTGAAAGAACTGAATCTGAGTGATCGTAAACTAGGAGACACACAAGTGAATCAACTCTCTGCTCTACTGCAGGATAAACACTGTAAACTCAACAATCTCCAGTGAGTATTGTTCATTATTTAATGCACATTTACATTACTTTGAAGAAATGAAATAAAAAAACAGATGAATTGTAGCCAAAACACCTTCATCTCAATAATCATGTGTTCACTTTAGGTTGTTTTGTTTGTGTTTATTTTTCTCTTTTTTCTCTTCAATACTTTAGAATGCGTGATTGTGATCTAACAGAGGAAAGCTGTTCAGCTCTTGCTTCAGTTCTCAGATCAGTCTCCAGCAGTCTGAAGGATCTTGACCTGAGCAATAATAATCTGCAGGATTCAGGAGTGAAGCTACTTTCTGATGGACTGAAGGACAGTAAACTGGAGAAACTCAGGTAAGTTCAATGAACCGTTCTTTTATTGCAAACTTTAACATTTTTAAGTTCTGTTAATCACACAATGCATTTGGTTATAAAACATTTCCTTCAGTCTTTCAGACTGTAGTATCAGTGGAGAAGGTTATAAAGCTCTGGCTTCAGCTCTGAGATCAAACCCTTCACACCTGATAGAGCTGGATCTCAGAGGAAATGATCCTGGACAATCAGGAGTGAAGGAGCTCACTGATTTACTGCAGGATCCACACTGTACACTGAAGACACTAAGGTGAGACATGAGGAAATATTGCAAAAGGAATCACATGATGACAAAATATTATTAATCAATATTATTGCATGTTAAATAGACAACAAGGTAAAATTGTTCAATTGATTTAGAGCATGTCTTCTTAACATGTTATTAACAAGTCAATGGACAATAAGCTTTGAATCCCTCAACTTTTTAAGGTTTTTGAGAAGCCCTGCTGCAGATGAAGGCTGTCAGTTTGTTACTGGAATTGTGGGTAAAAACCCGTTACTCCTGAAAGAACTGAATCTGAGTGATCGTGAACTGGGAGACACACAAGTGAATCAACTCTCTGCTCTACTGCAGGACAAACACTGCAAACTCAATACACTGATGTAAGTATCTTAAAATTGATTGAGTGTCAGTAATTATTTCAGTTGTGAGAGCATTTTCACTTCATCATCCTGTCATATTCTTAAAAAACATGATGAAACGCAACATGAGAAGTGGAATTGGAAATGTTGTGAAATGTAATATGGCTTGGAATAAGAGTAAGAATGATGAAATGGAATTTCAGTCACCCAGGTTGTGTGAAAACAAAGACATGGACATCAGACCTGTTTTACTGTTTAACCTATGTTTTATAGCAGACTCTGTTTAAAATCGAAAAAATTCTGACAGCTTGTTGGAAATGAATGTTTGTTTCGTGAAAAGAAATATTTTTAATACAGGTATTTTTTATTTTCTTGCTTTTCAGGACTTATATTATATCTTTATTATTTTACTTCTTTGCTTTTTCAAGATTTGTCACCTCATAGGGTGATTTTTATTTTAAATCAGTTTAAATGTATTTTATTTATTCAGTTTGGCTGTGTTGTGGCTTAGTAATTTGCGATTTTGTCTATAAAACCAACCTTAAAAAGAATTGATAATGTCATGAATCATGAATATTTAACATAATTTTTTATATAACACCCATGCCTAAACTATGTGTATTTTGGTGTGTTTCTCCCCCTCTAATCTGAAAGGTGTGGTAGAAGAGTCTCAAAACTAACATAGGCTCTTTCAGAAAACCTAGCCCTGTATAGATTTCTTGAGATTGCGAATTATGTAGCCAGAAGTACGTATGTCTGCAGTTTGTCTTTAAAACGAATGATACGTGGTGGTATGATGACTTAGGGAAGTGGGTGGATGCTGGTTAATCTATTCTTTTTTAAAACACTAGCCATTAAGTAAAGGGAAGGGAATGGGTGGGGCGTCGGTCAGTCAGTTAGTCGACAGCGACCTCTGGTGGATTTCATGAGAACAGTAAGGATGGCACTCACGAGAGATATATGAGATTTCAAAAAGTGTACATAGCTGCCTCTGGTGGATTCGCAAAAACAAACTGCAAAAAACATACCTCTTGGGGTACCTCTGTCAGTTATTGATTTGTAACTGTTTAGCTTAAAGAACTTGTGTGTAAACTATAATATTGTACAGTGTAGAATCATTTAAATTAGACACATTACCTGATATATATATATATATATATATATATATATATATATATATATATATATATATATATATATATATATATATATATATATATATATATGATGACAGCTTTTAATGTTATTTATTAGCAGGATATTTCATTCCTAAAATGAAAAGAGCTAATCTTCTAACCCTTCTTATCCAAAGTTTAGGTGAAATCATCAGAGATCTGACTTATTGTTCTCTTTCTGTCTTCAGTCTGTGTGATTGCAGTATTACGGAGAAACAGTGTGAGATCCTGACTTCAGCTCTGAAAGCAAACCCATCACACCTGAGAGAACTGAACCTTAGTGGGAATCAATAAAAAACGTGGGAGTGAAGCACATATGTGAACTACTGAATGATCCACGCTGTTATCTACAGAGACTGAGGTGAGAAACATCGACCTATTGTAAGTGAAACACAATGCTTAAAATCGCTGACCAGTAATTTGATGTGTCCCGACCTTAAAGATTTAAACTGTTTTTACCATACATGGCAACTTCTCTGTCTTCTGCAGGTTAAATGCAGTGTTGAATGTATTTCTGTGATCGTTAAAGGATTAATAAACGTATGTGAATATGTATATGATATGAATCTAAATCTTTTAATGATTAATTGATTATTTCAAGATCATTCATAGTAACTGGCTTAAAGGGTTAGTTCTCCCCCAACATTTTGGTATTTGCTATTATTTACTCATCCTCATATCATTTCAAACCTCTGAGACCTTCCTTCTCTCTCTCCCTATGTAGGTTAAGAAACTGTGATATGACAGGTAAAGGTTGTTCATCTGTGACTACAGCTCTGAAATCAAACCCATCACACCTGAGAGAACTGGACCCGAGTGGGAATAAACTAGGAGACTCTGGATTTAAAAGCCTCAGTGATTTACTGATGAACCCACGATGCAAACTGGAAATACTGGCGTTAGTTTCATTTTATTCATGTTTACATGTTAAATTTGTTTTAAAAGTCAGTCTATTGTCTATATGTAAGACTATATATACTGTAGCAATGAAAGAAGTTTGCTATCTAGAATCTGAGCCATTCTCTACTCTATGTTTGTCTTCAGTCTGTGTGATTGCAGTATCAAAGAGAAACAGTGTGTGATCCTGACTTCAGCTCTGAGATCAAACCCATCACACCTGAGAAAGCTGGATCTCAGTGGGAATAAACTCAAGCACAAACGAGTGAAGCACTTTTATGATGTGCTGAAAGATTCACGCTGTAAACTGGAGGGACTGAGGTGAGGAACATTCACATTTGATGTAAAAGAACTAATGTTTTGTAAAGTAACGAAATTAATTAAGTGTTTTATATGTCCGAATGCAGGTTAAGACACTGCAGTATACAAGATGAAGATTGTTTCGACCTGATTTTAGCTCTGAAATCAAACCCATCACACCTGAGAGAACTGGACCTCAGTGGGAATAATCTGGGAGACTCTGGAATGAAAAACCTCAGTGATTTACTGATGAAGCCACAATTCAAGCTGGAGAAATTAGTGTAAGTAACTTTATACTGTACAGGAGTTATGGAGGGATTCAAGTTTATTTTGGTCTTATGGTTTGTACAGATATCATTCATCAAGCTTTGGGTTATAAATTTGTTTCATATGCCAGCCAAGGTTATTTTACTCCCCAAAAACTACAGTAGCGATCTCTGTTGATCAAAAACACTTTAAACTGAAGTTAAAAAATAAATCACACTACATTAAAATCCAAAACGAAATGAAACCGTTCCTGAGAAACTACCTAAAATTAATTAATTAGCAGAACTAAATTATCATTTTGGGGTGGTGCAGTGGGTAGCACGATCGTCTCACAGCAAGAAGGTCGCTGGTTCGAGCCTCATCTGGGTCAGTTGGCATTTCTGTATGGAGTTTGCATGTTCTCCCCGTGTTCCCGTGGGTTTCCTCCGGGTGCTCCGCTTTCCCCCACAGTCCAAAAACATGCATGCGCCTTAGGTGAATTGGGCAAGTTAAAATTGTCCGTAGTGTATGTGTGTGTATTTCCTAGTGATGGGCTGCAGCTGGAAGTAAAACATATGCTGGATAAGTTGACGGTTCATTTAGCCAAAGGAAGATGAATGAATAATCGTTTTCAGGGTACTCATTCAGTGGAACAATCTGACCTGTGGTTGTTTAGAGAAGCATGTGGAGATGGCGCTTTTACAGCCAAACACACAGCATGGTTATATACAAAATCATCATTTCTGTAAACTTTTCTTCACCTACCGTTTAGCCAAAAATGTAAAGTAGGCAAGTTTAACATGTATCTTTAATATGAAGAAGGTTGTCTGAATTCTATATCATTTTTACTTTAATTCACTGTATTTGTATGGTTTTGTGTTCAGTATCTGTTCAAACAGTTGCTTTATGTTTTATTGTGAAGAGGTCTGCACAAGAGTTAATGTAAACTGTGCAAAAATAAACTTTGCTTCGATTGGACGTGTTCCTTTAACTTGAATTGCTAAAACTGAAACTGAAACTAAGTAGAAATTCAGTCATTTTCCTTCGACTTAGTCCCTTATTTATCAGGAGTCGCCACAGCGGAACGAATCGCCCACTATTCCAGCTAATGTTTTACACAGCGGATGCCCTTCCATCCGCAACCCAGTACTGGGAACCACCGATACACTCTCATTTACTCACACACATACACTACGGCCAATCTAGCTTATTCAATTCATCTATTCTACATGTTATTGGACTGTGGAGGAAACCGGAGCGCTAACACAGGGAGAACATGTAAACTCCACACAGAAGTGCCAACTGAGCCAGCCGGGGCTCGAACCAGCGATCTTCTTGCTGTAATGCGACAGTGCTAACCACTGAGCCACCCCCTAAATAGAAACATGCTCACAAAATAAAGTCTAAAGACTAAAGTCAAACTAACAAAGCAAATTAAAGCAAAACTGAAATGTGCAGCACATTTAAAGAGAGTATCGAAATTAAAACTAACTTTAAAATGCAAAACTATTACCTCTGCGTCAACGTTAACAACAAAAGAAGACAGAGCTGAGAACAGATTGGTGTAACATTAACAACTGCAATATTCGTTCAGGTTTTTATGGGACTAACTGTATTATTGTTAATGAAATTTAGTATTTTGTTTTGATTGCGTATCCTCTAGAAATGCTGTAATTTGTAAGTATTTCTTAAAATGTTCTTAAATTAACGTCAAAGAAGTGAATATCCTCATATCCTAGTTACGATCCTGTCTCGGTTTATTGTCCTATAATTAAGCTCCTATAATGAGTTGTTTTAGCAACTCGTTTCACTCCACACATGAATTTGACATGGATCTGATTCATTGTTTCTCATTCTGTTATCAGTCTGTCAGAATGCAGAATTACAGAGGAACAGTGTGTGATCCTGACTTCAGCTCTAAAATCAAACCCATCACACCTGAGAGAACTGAACCTCAGTGGAAATCAAATAGGAAACAGAGAAAAGGACATTCTGTGTGACATGCTGAATAATCCACACTGTAAACTCAAGAAATTAAGGTGAGCAACAAATACAAGAGGCATTGTGTCCATATGAATGCATGAAATAATTTCATTACTAAACAAATGATTTGTGTTTCCTGCATGTGTGTGTGTGTGTGTGTGTGTGTGTGTGTGTGTGTGTGTGTGTGTGTGTGTGTGTGTGTGTGTGTGTGTGTGTGTGTGTGATGTGTTCTTTTAGGCTCAACAGCACCACCTGAAGTCCTTTTCAAGCACTTTTTAAATGGAGTATAAAAGGAACTAGTGGTTGAACAGCTTGTGCGCATAGGTGCTGAAGAACAACTTGCAGTTACAACAAAAGCTGTGACTGAGGAGGTTGTTTCTGGTGTAGATACCACTGAAAGTGCAGACTCCGCTTCATCAATTCATTTAAAAGATTAGAGTTAAACATTCATTTAATTCGCTGGAGAAAGTCTGTTTAAAATTCAGGATGGTAGAAACAAGTGTGCGCACTGTTCATATAGACTAGACACCTCATCAGCACATTCACAAAATGCTGAGTTTAGTGTTCTCACAGATGAATTAGATTGTCATTTTGTTCGTCCTACTGTAGCTTTAAATAAGCAAATGATATGTGGGTGTTGTAGAACAGTTTGACAGGTTTTGGAGAGATTTGGAGGTCACCACCAATAGACTGATTTCACGCGGCCGCCATTTTAAAAGTGAAAACAAGGCGGGAGGAAACCCGGAAGTATCGCCTGGAGTCACTCAGGAATGTTGTGTATCTGGTTGTATATCTTATCAGCGAAGAGAAAGTGACACAAATTTATCATTTCACAGTATTCCGAGTGACCCGAAGGCCCGTTCTGAATGGATAGTGAAAATAAACAGGGATATCACACCTCATTTTCAGCTAAGTTAAGAGAGATGGCACTAGTTAGCTAACAATTCCTTTCCCAAACACATGTTTTAGATGCCATTATTAACTCAAGTTAATGAACTGATTCTTTCACCATATTAGACTTGTCATGATACTGAAATTCGCTACTGAAATAAAAAAACATATATTTCCCCACTAATATTTGAGCACTGTTGAGCACGTTCTTAAACAGCGCTGATTTGCACACATAGTATTCACCAGTGCTCAACAGAAATGACCATGATTGGCCGTGAAGGTCATCAGTTTACTGCACTTCACTGATGTTTACAGAGTGAAAAACAGACGAGCAATCAACCGACAGTGTTGCCAACTTAGCGACCTTTCAGACACCCCTAGCGACAAGTTTTCAAAAAAAGCGACTAGCGATAAATCTAGCGCCTATTTTTTTTTTGGTGTTACTGGAGATTTTTATAGACTGTCATGTGTGTCCATACTGTACCGTTCCTACTCTTTTTCAATGAGCTGCGGGTGATGTCAGCGGCCCCTCCCCTGCCTCAGAGCACTGACATGTGACCCAGTCCTCTTACAGGAGTGTCTCCCACTCACCCCGTTGCGTACCAACGGCAAATAATTTAGCACCGTGAGTATAAAGGTGTTTTCCTTGTGCAGTTAAACAGATCCACAATTTATTTTGACCGTTTTCTTATTCATAACTGATTTTAGTAGGTGACGCGGTGGCGCAGTAGGTAGTGTCGTCGCCTCACAGCACGAAGGTCGCTGGTATGAGCCTCGGCTGGGTCTGTTGCCGTTTCTGTGTGGAGTTTGCATGTTCTCCCTGCGTTCGCATGGGTTTCCTCCGGGTGCTTGGACATATACGACGCCATAGGTGAATTGGGTAAGCTAAATTGTCTGTAGTGTATGTGTGTGAATAAGACTGTATGGGTATTTCCCAGTGATGGGTTGCAGCTGGAAGGGTATTCGCTGCGTAAAAAACATATGCTGGATAAGTTGGCGGGTCTTTCCACTGTGGCGACCCCAGATTAATAAAGGGACTAAGCCAAAAAAGAAAATGAATGAATGAACTGATTTTAGTGACCGTTTCGGAACTTGTCTGAGTTTATGTCAGAGAGATTACAGCAAATTCACTACACATCTATACTGATATACTGTATTCAAACAGCAATAAATTTAGTCAAATTGACATGCATGAAGCGTAGTGCAAATACAAATACGCCATTAACCATAGGCTGTTAAACAAACTGAAACGGTTGAACGTGATGATGTCATTAATATGCAAATTGACATATGATGTAATCTAGCGACATTTCGTGAATTTTCGAGCAGAGCTTGGTGCCTTTTCATTGAAAACAGTTGGCAACACTGTCGACTGATCTTCGTGGCTTCAAAACGCTCCAGTGTATTTGTGTTTGCACTAAATTGAGCAGTGAACTGATGACCTTCACAGCCAATCATAGTCCTTTCTGTTGAGCTCTGGTGAATACTATGGCAAATCACCACTTTTTAAGAACACGCTCAGTGGCACTTAAATGTTAGCGGAAAATGGACGTTTTTAAAATGTCAGTGCTGGGACAACACTAAGACAACACGAGGATGTGCTACAGAGGACCACATTGTTTTAGCACTCACAGGGTTACATAGGCTGAAGCAGAGAAGCGTCCCCACAGTGTTTACCTGGTGCTATAAACTGAAGTGGACACATACGTTTATTACTCTTAAAGAGATTATGATTTTCTTTGATGCCTAACATGCTTTTAATTGTTTAAATTAAACTTAAGTGATGTTTGCACTATATCTGCGTATTGAAATCGCGGCAACAGCTGGAACGTTGTAGTCCACAGCATGTTGTTGCAATGTTTACAGTGCCGATCCTAAACTTGTGCGCTCCTTCACACACGTTTAGTTTTTTAAAATGGCTTCATCGTGAAATAAGAGCATTGAGCATTCTCTTGATTTTGTTGTTAAAGGATAGTTCATCCAAAACTGAAGATTCCCTCATCAGTAGCTATGTTTCCATCCAAAATGTGAATTAACTTTATACGCAAAACTGGATTATCCATCCATCGAGTCATGCGAACAAAATTGTCACTTCCTGATTATCTGGCGCCATATATCAACAGCAAAAACGGAATTTGCTGCGGTAGGAGAAGCTGCGTGAATCGTTTCTTCATATAATAAATGACTTACACGTGAAGAAGGCAATCCTGACAGGCAGTGAATGCGCTGTGGCGTTTGAAGGCGTGAGACGCGGAGCACAGACACTTGATTCTGGAGGTCATTAATAATATAATAACACTAATACTGAAATGGTTAAGGCGTTTTTAAATGACTAAAACAACATTTTAGATGTTTCGGCCTGCTGGTTTATCCATTCACACATTTATTATCATCACATGATCTCTTATAACAAAATCACATGACCTTTTTTAATGCACATACTGGAATTTGTTCAGTAAAAAGTGTTTTTCATCACAGTTTATGCACATTTTTTCTTATTGGATAAAAAGTTTATTTTACTCAGTTATGCGCGTGTGTTTTTTTTATGCACATTTTCAGAATTTATGTGCATCTTGGTGTTTCCATCAACCGATTTGTTTTTTTATGCACATATCCTCAATGCGCATAAAAATAGGTGGATGAAAACGTAGCTATTTACTCACCCTTTCCTTGTCACTAGCCTGTTTTTTCATGGAAGTCAATGGTTACAGTTTTCCAACATTTTTCGAAATATATTTGTTTGTGTTCAACAGATAAAGAAAGATTTATAACTACTTGAGGGAGGGTAAATGCTGGGTGAATTTTCATTTTTGGGTGAATTATCCCTTTAAATAATTCGTTCTGAGAGAATATGGTTTATCGACAAATGTCAGCGAGAGAAAAGATGATTGTGTGAAGAATTGATTGTAAAATGATTGTCACTTACCAGTAAAGCTGTGGTCACGCTGTACTTTTCTCCCTATAGAATTCCATTCATATGCACGCGTTGCAAAGTTCAAGCTTGGTGAACTCTGACCTGCGAAATCGCATCACTTGACTGCATAAGACCAATCGAGCATCAAAACACAACATTTCTGGACAGAAATTTTAAATATGGACCAATCGTTCGCTTTTTTAAATGTCTAATCATCTTGTTTAATCCCACCCCTTTTTCTCAGCGCCGTACGACAGAATTTCGCAAGCTCAAACTCGAGTGTGACCGCAGCTTTAAACCACTGCCTTTAAGTAGTGCTTTTACTGGAGGATTGTAAAAATAGGCCATTATTCATCTAAATGTACAATAAGTGATTTTGTTATTAGATGCTGCTGTGTTGACAGGCCATTTTCTTGTTGACATGCCTGTGTTTACTGCCTTGACCAATATCATCTAACTGTTGAGTGTCAGGATCGGAAAAAGAAAAATGCTAAGGCTAAAACTAAGAAGGCTGCATTCATGCTAAACTTTTTCAATCATCTGACACTGAGCATATACTGACACTCAGCTATACTTTAAGATACTGGTTCAGAGGCTTCGTTAAAGCATTTCTCAAATTTGTCTCATCGTTAAATATATTAACACAACTCCATTGACTTTTTCTTTACATGTGTACAATATCCGTTCACACTGAGACATCCAAAAATATGTACTGCTGGTGTGCCTTCAGGAACAGGGTTGGGAAACACTGCTTTATGCTGCTAATTTCAATTATTTCGCTCAAGACTTCATTGTTTTGGTGTTTTTTAGTATTATTATTGCACAAAGATGTACTGTAGATGTTTTGACTGATTTATTACAGTTCAGTACAAGGTTTGATTACTTTTGTTGTTGTTGTTACTACTATTCCTTAAAGGAGTACATATTTTGACAAACTTATTTTTCACTGTACCATAAATGTAAAAACTAATTTGTTTTATTGTTTTATTACTGTTACTACTGTTGCTTTGTAATTTCACTTGTTGTTTTTGCTCACACATGAACTGATACTGACAAAAACTTTTTCACATGTGAGCAAGGGCTGTTTAGATTTATTATTGTACATACTGACAAAATGATAAATTTTTGGATGAGGAGACTGAGATCGAAAGTATGAAGCTATTGTTTAAGGAAGGACACTTCATGTACTGTTTGATTTGGAAATTTTGATCTGTACCTACCCAGGGAGGTGTTCCAGAAATGTCCTGGTGTGATTAGGCCTCTCGGCTAGCCTGGGAACACCTCAGGATCTTCCCGGAGGTGCTGGAGGAAGTGTCTGGGGAGAGGGAAGTCTGGGTTCTCTCCTAAGACTGCTACCCCTGCGACCCGGCCTCGGAAAAGCAGATTGAAGTAATTAATGAATGATTGAATGTTTGTGTCAAGCAGTAATATGCAAATTAGCAAATTTGAATTAACATCTTATTTTAATGATAAGTTTAGCAGTTCTGATGATGTTATTTTACTGTGTTCAGCTGTGGTTTTCTCCATTATGTTAGCCTGTATGCTCATGATATATTGCCTGATTACATTGGAGCTCCAGAAAATGAACTGCTAATTTATTTGTGATGTGTATTTGTTATACACTGGATTGTGTTATACAAATTGTGAATTAACAATATGAAATATATTTATTTTTTAATTTATTCATTAAGGAATCTTTCAAGATGCTGCTCTGTTTTTCTTTTGTTTATTCTTATACTGCAAGAGCTGTGCTAAAGTCTTTTTGTTGTGAATAATCATAATTCTGATTATCAGGACAGTAATAAACTGTGCAGTTTTAATCACTTTATTGTCATCTCAAACAGAACATGTGCAACCGTTTCATTTCTAATCGGAGGATTTTTTTTATTTATTTATTCTAATTCATTTATGAATTTATATAATTATATTATGTATTTATTCATTTCATTAATGTATTTGGCAGTGATGATCCTGATGAAGACCAGAATGAAAATGAGCAGAATATATTGTTGAATAAATTAAATTGGCTGTGAATGGGACAACTTTGGTGCATAAGTTATTTAAAATTTAATAAAATGCAATAAATGTACGATTTAAAAATATAATAATAATAATAATATGTAAACTTTATTCACATTGAGTGACACAATTTTCAGCAGTAAATGCCATGAGAAATGCTATATTTTAAAATCTACATTAATTGAGTTATTTTATTAGCAGTATACTCATTAGTTTATGGCAGCTGTTGTGCGTTTGTGAGCTCCGTCCAGCTGGTGGCGCTGATGAACCAAAGCAGGTTTGATCAACTTTCATTTTCTCTAATCGTGTCGTGACCACTGGTAAGCACCTCAGGTGTGTGTAAACAGTGCCACAAACCGAAAGCGTTTAAAGACTTCGTCTGGATTATGTTCCTGCTGCGCAAGACCTGTAAGTATATTTATTTATAATTTAAGGGAATTTCAAAGGATTTATGTTTAGGCTATTTAAACAAATTTTCAATATGAAGTGTTAACAGGTGATGGCTTACACCTGTTCCAAACGAATAACGCGAAAAAGTTGGCATGAATCCTAAAGAAACCTTTGAAATTAACGAATATTATGACACTTGTAAAAGTTAACTGTTCTTAAAGGTTTTAACCTACAATAGTCACGTTTTTACGTTATATTGGGCGTCGTGTTGTAATAAAGTACAGACGAAAGTTTCTCGCTATAGTTTAGGAGGTGGCCAAACCAGTTCATCCGGTTTGTGGTGTCAATGCGTTAGTAAATATTATTAGGCCAAATATTACTGTTTGTTACCATGTAATAATATATGATTTCCTTAATGTTTTACTCGCTTTCCTTTGGCTTAGTCCCTAGGGTCACCACAGCAGAATGAACTGGCAATTACTCTACCATATGCTGAGATTACACTAACTCATGAACCCCCAGTGCTGGGAAACTTTAATGTTTTAGTTAAACACATTTTAAATATCTGAATATTAGAGTGAAGTGATTTAAATCAAATGATTAATGTATTATTTAGTTACACATGCTATTTTTCTGTCATGATCTTCAGCTCAGTCACATTGTTATGTTCTGTTCCTGATGAGCATCTGATTGTTTTCAGCAACACAAAGATTGTTGATCTGTTGGTCTGCAGTATGGCAAAGGTGCAAGAACAAGACTCTCTAATTGAGAAGAGTTTCTCAGAAAAACAGAGGTACTGTAAGACTGTGACTTTTCAAAGAATCATCTTCAGTGAAAGTTTTGAACTCAGGATCAGGGTTGTTCTTTAAAAAACAAAATCTTATCAACAGAGACATTCTTTCCTTGTTGCCATGTCAAATGCTGTGCAAAACAGGAGTCCAATAATAATTTTTTTCAAGGATAAGAGGCTTGAAATTGTTTGATTATACAGGAGCATTTTGCAAAGCTAATGAAGTTTAATGTACCATATGTAACGTGCTCAGCATAATTAAGCACACCCCATTTTGAAAATGAATATTTTTATCCATTTCTCAGTGAATATAGGAAATGTATTTTGTTGCATTTAAACAAAACAGATTTATTAAACAGATATATTTATTAAAATAATATATTAGCCACCAAACACATTTAGAAATCAAAAGATAATACAATTCAATTCAAGCTTAATGTTGCACAAAAAATACAACCTACAATTTTAACTAAATTTTTAAAAAATGTACTTCTCTTGATTTTCAATTTTTTTTTAAATTTGTATTTAACATTTTTCTATAACATATTAATATTGGGTGCACTAGTTTATGGGCCGTTATTGTAAGTTATTTTGTTAGGTAAGCTCAAGATTTGGCTTCAGTACTGACTAATCTAATGTACTGTATATGCACAAATATAATATTAGTATAGCTTCCTATTAAACCTATGAATAGATTTGAAGATAGATTTGTGTATACTTGTATATTCTGAGCACTGTATGTAAAGTCATAAAAAATATTTAATAAAACTGTAATAATAAAAATAAAACAAAACTGACCAAACAATTAGAAATAAAGAGAAACAAAAATATACAAAAATTTGTAGTTTGTAATTTTATTTTTGCTATAGCGCATTTGAATTTAAATGTATTATATTTCTATTCCTAAATATGCCAGATTACGAAAACTTATTGACAATATTCATTGAGAACTGGATCTGTGTGAAAACATGTTCGTCCCTCTGTTAAAACAGAACTTAACTCTGGTTTGTCACAGTTCAATTCCTCTAGCCACATCCAGGCCTGATTACTGTCACACCTGTTTGCAATCAAGAATTCACTTAAATAGGACATCCCTAATAAAGTGAGGTAGAACAAAAGATCCTCAAAAGTTAGCCAAGTCCTGACTTGAAACCAGTTAAGATGCTGTGACATAAAAAAGTGACCCTAAAAATTCAGTTCATACTTGAAAACCATCCAATGTGGCTGAATTACAAAAATTATGCAAAGATGAATAAGACAAAAATCCTCCACAGTGGTTTACAGACTAATTGCAAGTTATCAGAATTGTTTTGTGTTATCTTTGTCTAATATTTTAACAAAAAAGTGTGCCAAACATGTAAAAAATAAATTAATAAGGGCACAAACACCTTTTCCACAAGTGAACAATTCATAATGTATTTGCATAGTGAACTAAAACATCTAATTTTTGTGTCTTCAGTGTGAGATCAGGTTCACATGTGTCCAGCTCTGTTTCTGTGAAGAGTGACCAGTCAAAAGGTTACACACCGAACTTTAGTGAGAAAAAAACAACAGCTATCAAAAGGTATTTTAGGTGTTGCATATAACAAGACTACATTTTCCCCATACAGTGGTATCTACAAGCACTTGATTAATTAAAACAATACTGAAACAAAATTAACTCATTGTCGGTTAACCTTTATTGACCTCAGTCTTAATCTTAAATTCTGTGATAAAAAAAATATGGTAGCATGAATTCACAATACTGTATTTAATTTCCATTAATAATTTAAATCTAGGCTGAAGATTCTCCTGTAGTAAAATGTCTGTTTTCTCTGTTCTTTGTGTCTTCAGTGTAAGATCAGGTTCACATGTGTCTAGCTTTGTGTCTGTGAAGAGTGACCAGTCAAAAGGTTACACACCGAACTTCAGTAAGACAAAAACATTCTCAAATGAAAGGTATTGCATACATTTCTACAGTTTGGCCTTGCCCCGACTGTTACAAAATTGATCTGTTAGTGCAAGTTATTTTTTAAGTGCAAATAAGTATTTTATTTATTTGCTTACAGGTTTCAGAGTGAGATGTTAGAATCAAATTTGCCTCAAAGGAGCAAAAATTTCAAAGACATTCTCCAGTGGATCTTCCAGGTAATAAAACATATTTACATAAGTACTTGTATTTATAATGAACAGGTTATAATTACCACAGTAATAAGTTTTCAAAACTTATTTGAAATTGCTAAATTATAATCTACACAGTCTAAATAGCATAAAATATCTATTTGGTAACACTTTATTTTGATGTTCCACTTTAGACATTGTATCTTTGCAAAAACATGTCAGCTTTCAATAATCACTGATGGAACGGGAACCAGGTTGTTAGTATATACACAGTTTATTTAAATGAGAGTGGCAGGTAAACAGATAGTGGTAGATAGTATGGGGAGTGATTGAAGTGGATAGTGCACTGGGATGATGACGGGGAAACCAGACGGGGAACCAGGAGAGTGCAACACTACTGTAGGTAAGAGACGCAGACACTGGAGACAAGGAAAGTTAAATAACTTGGATAACTGTATTACACTGACTGAGAGTGCAGTCCTTTGTACAGGCGACTAAGCTGGACACTGAGGTGTATTTATGATGCTGGGGTGGAACTGATCATTAATTAGGTGAGGGTCATCAATGTGGTTGTGAGAGGGGAGAGAACCTGGTCTGACAGTGACATCATTAGAATATAAGTGTAGCGTCATTGTTAGATTAGGTGTAGGGTAAGTAGAATTACCTGATTTGCAAAGTTTCTTATACTTACATACATTTTTACTGGGGTCCATTAAAACAAAAAGTAACAAAAAAAAAAGATATTTTTCTGTTAGTAATTACAACAGCTTTGTGTTTTTAGTGTGTTTTTAATTATTAAATATATTGTTCTGTATCAAAATGTATGTGAAGTGGCTTAAAGGGATGGTTCGAACAAAATGAAAATTTACTCACAATTTACTCCCTTAAGGGGTTCCAAAATTTTATTAGTTTCTTTCTTCTATTAAACTGGAAAATATATATATTAAAGAAAGCTGGAAACCAGTAAACTTTGACTTAATAGAAAAAACAAATACCATGGCTACAGATTTCCAGTTTTCTTCAGAAAATCTTCTTTTTCAACAGAAGTAAGAAAATCAAACTGGTTAGAAATCAGTAAAGAGCAAGTATATGATGACAGAATATTCAATGTTAGGTAAAGTGTCCTTTTAATTATTCTGTATTTTTTTATTTGCTTGTAGGATCTTGAGAGCAAAATATTCAAATTCCTAAACAAAGAGTTAGAAAAATGTAAGAAAATCTTACAAAAAGAAAACACACAATATTTTGTAAAAGACTTTAATGAGAACAGATGCAGCATCAGAGAAGCAGCTCTTGATCTCACACTCTACTTCCTGAGAGAAATGAAGCAAGATGAAGCTGCAGATGCTCTAGAAGGTGAGAGACTCACTGTCGTAATGTCAATCATAAAATATTAAAGAGAAAAATGAAAATTAACAGAATATGCCTCTGTGTGTAGATGAGCTGTTCTTCGTTCATCAGCTGAAATGTGGCCTAGGGAAGAAGTATCAGTGTGTGTTTGAAGGAATTGCACAGCAAGGAGACTCCACACTCCTGAAGAACATCTACACAGATCTCTATATCACTCAGGGTGGCAGTGAACAGGTCAATACTGATCATGAGGTCAGACAGATTGAAGTTGCTTCCAGACGTCATGAAGCTCAAGAGATACAGGTTGAATGCAGACATTTGTTTGAAGCGTCTGAACAAGACAAGCAGATCAGAACTGTACTGACAAAAGGAGTCGCTGGTATCGGGAAATCAGTCTCTGTGCAAAAGTTTGTTCTGGATTGGGCTGAAGGAAAAGAAAATCAAGAGATCAGCTTCATATTTCCTCTTCCATTCAGAGAGATGAACTTAAAGGAGAAAGAAAAGCTCAGTTTGATGGACCTTATAACTCAGTTTTTCCCAGAGACAAAAGGACTGAACCTTACAAGAAGGAATCGATTCAAAGTCCTGTTCATCCTTGATGGATTGGATGAATGTCGTCTTCCTCTGAACTTTGCTGGTAATGAGACGTGTCGTGATGTTTCGTCACCAGCCTCTCTGGATGTTCTCCTGACGAACCTCATTAAGGGAAATCTGCTTCCTTCTGCTCTCATCTGGATCACCAGCAGACCAGCAGCTGCCAGTAAGATTCCTCCTGACTGTATCGAGCGGCTGACAGAGATACGAGGATTCAATGATGCACAAAAGGAGGAGTACTTCAGAAAAAGACTCACAGATGAGAATCAGGCCAAAGAAATCATTGATCACATTAAACAATCAAAGAGTCTCTTCATCATGTGCCACATCCCAGTCTTCTGCTGGATTTCAGCCACTGTTCTCCAGAACATTTTACAGGAGAAGAGAAAAAATGATGTGAAAAACAATCAGGCTGATGACGCCTCCAAAACACTGCAGGAATCAAACACTGAAGACACTCCCAAGACTCTAACACAGATGTACACACACTTTCTGCGCTTCCAGATTCTGCAGAGCAGACGGAAGTATGATGGAGAAAACACACCAGATGTGTCCTGGGATAAAGACGCCATCCTTTCACTGGGGAAACTGGCATTTGATAATCTGCAAAGAAACAACTTAATCTTCTATGATACAGACCTGGAAGCCTGTGGTGTTGACGTCTATAAGGCCTCAGTTTACTCAGGCATGTGTACCCAGATCTTTAAGGAGGAAACAGGGATTGTTCTTGGTACCATGTACTGCTTTGTTCACTTGAGCATACAAGAGTATTTTGCAGCTCTTTATGCACATCTGTTTCTGGACATCAACAAGAGAAGTGTGTTTGATCAAAACTCTACTAACAGAAATGAGTCCATGATTGATTTGCTGAAGACTGCAGTGGACAAGGCACTCGAGAGTGACAATGGACACCTGGACCTTTTCCTTCGCTTCCTTCTCGGTCTGACTCTCCAGTCCAATCAACGAATCTTACGAGGTCTATTGACACAAAAAGATGACAATGACCAGAGCAAAGAGGAAATAGTTCAGTACATCAAGCAGAAGTTTGAAGCAAATCTTTCTCCAGAGAGATCCATCAATCTGTTCTACTGTCTGAATGAACTGAAGGACCAAACTCTGGTGAAAGATATTCAGACTCACCTTAGCACAGGAAGTCTCTCATCTGCTGATCTTTCACCTGCTCATTGGTCTGCTCTAGCCTTTGTGTTGTTGACATCAGATGAGGAGATGGAGGAGTTTGAGCTTCAGAAATTCAAGAAATCAGACGAGTGTCTCACCAGACTATCAACAGTCATCAAAACTTCTAGAAAAGCTCTGTAAGCTAGTCAGTATAAATGAAAGTATGTTGTATTTGTTCCACCTAATTTTGTGGTTGTATTTTTTTGTAGGTTAAATGATTGTAAGTTAACAGACAGAAGCTGTTCAACTCTGGCTGCAGTTCTCAGATCAGAAAACAACCTGAAAGAGCTGAACATGAGCAATAACAATCTGCAGGATTCAGGAGTGAAGTTGCTCTGCGCTGGACTGAAGAATATTAAGTGCGAGTTAGAAATACTCAGGTAAATTGTGTGATAATTGACAATTTAAAAAAATTTGTTAAAAGTTAAAACTAGTCTTGCTCTCTGCAGGATGATATTTAACCAATTTTTTGTAAGTTTTGACACTTTTTATCTCCACACTTTGGATCAGTCACAGACAGACTGAAAGAGAGAGAATGTGAGAGTGAAATTGTGTGTGCATGTCATGACATCAGCATATGCAATCTCATAGTAATATGTGTTATCTTCCTCTTTCCAAATATGTTAAGCATATTTGTGAGCTTGTGAATCTCTTTAAGCACCATAGTGAAGCACGTGTCAGTATCCTCGAGATTACATTGATGAATAAAGTTACTATGGTTACTGCTAATGTTTGAGGGAAGTGCATTTATTTTAAACGGATCAAAGCTGACTGTATCTAACTGCAATAAATGATATTATTGCACACATTCCAGCCAATCAGACTGAAGAATTTTAACAAACCAGTGAATAAACAATTTATTAATATCTGTAAATTCATTAATAGCTGTATTTATTTATGGCCGTATTTATTATCAGCTCTGTTCTTGTTGCTGCTTCACTCATCAGCTGTACTTGTTTCAATGTGGTTCAGCTGTGAATTTCCAGTGTTTATTTTCAGGCTCAGGAAGTGTGATCTAGCATAACTTTTACTTTGATTAAACTTAATTTAATAGTAGTAGTTTCTTTCCTCCAGTCTTTCAGACTGCAGTATCAGTGAAGAAGGTTATAAAGCTCTGGCTTCAGCTCTGAGATCAAACCCTTCACACCTGATAGAGCTGGATCTCAGAGGAAATGATCCTGGACAATCAGGAGTGGAGGAGCTCACTAATTTACTACAGGATCCACACTGTACATTGAAGACACTGAGGTGAGGCAGGAGGAAGTAATAATGTTAGAAGTGGGATATCAAAAAAAAAGTAGTATTTTAGTTGCACAAAATCTTGTGATACAATAAATGGTTCAATGCATCAGTAGTCTGAATGATCAGTTTGTGTTTAGTTTAGGACTGGGCATGTTATTATGTTGTTATCACAATAATTAACACAGACAATTATTTTATGACCTTTTAACACAGTTAAAATAATAATTATCATCTTAAAAATTCATTGCTGACTGGCTCTGAGCACACACAGGCACGTTTAATTTGTTAAAAGTTGTTTTACTGCACTTTTATTCAATTTCCAAGAACTATTAAATTAAATTAAATACACAATTTTTTCATTGTTAAATTTTGCATATAAGAATGTCATTAATCACAGAAAAATCATGAGATTTAATCATTAATCATGGTAAGTTTAAATCATTGCCCAGCACTAGTTTTTATGCTTCTATTGTACTGATGATAAATTATAAACACAGTTAGTGGATGTGCTGGTGTTCTGCAGTATAACATACAGATCTGACTCCTGTTTGATCCTCTCTCCAGTTGTTTGAGTCCTGCTGCTGATGAAGGCTGTCAGTTTGTGACTGGAGTTGTGGGTAAAAACCCGTTACTCCTGAAAGAACTGAATCTGAGTTATCATAAGCTAGGAGACACACGAGTGAATCAACTCTCTGCTTTGCTGCAGGATAAACACTGTCAGATCAACACACTCATGTGAGTATAGCACATTTAACTAAACTTTTAATAGTTATCTTACTTTAGTGGACAATAATTTCTGACTTGTTTGATTATTTTCGTGTTTTACAGTGTCACTCAAAACAATATTTGATATCCTGACAGTTATTGTTTCCTAAACAAAACAAACAAAAAAAAAACACTCTAAATAACAATAGATCATTAAAAAATGTTAGGTGGCCTCCAAATGTTTTCCATGGTTGTACTGTATATTGGTATGTAAAATGTTTTGTTGTTGATTTTTGTGACAACCAAACATAACTATTCATAACATTTTAGATTTTAATTTATTTTACTATTTGACCTAAATCTGGTCATTGTTTTTTTCAAGTTTTGTCATAGCCAACATTTCTGAACATTTGGACATCAGATAGTAGTACTGTAGAATTACTCTACACAGTAAGAAAACCTGCTGCTGAACAGTTACCAGGCATACTTAATATTAACAAAATGTTCAAATTTATAGGAACTATAGACAATAACGGAATGTTATGTATACTGTAGCCCTTCAATAAGATTATCATTACAGATCTCAGTCATTGATTTCCCTCTTTCTGTCCTCAGCCTGCATAGATGCTGTATTACAGAGGAACAGTGTGAGATCCTGACTTCAGCTCTGAAATCAAACCCATCACACCTGAGAGAACTGAACCTCAATGGAAATCATATAAGAAACACAGGAGTGAATCTCTTATGTGACGTACTGAAGGATTCACACTGTAAACTGGAGACACTGAAGTGAGAAACATTCACATACAAGAATCACAATCAATAAAATCACTTCAGCAGTTTAAATCAAAACACTTCATTCTCAATATCTTATGATAAATCTGATTTCACATTGTACTTGTGCAGTACTTTTAACTTGGGATTTTATGATTTAATGAAAATAAATGCTGTCTTTGACCTTCTGACTTTCTGCTGTCTTATTTTCTGTAGGTTAAGGCACTGTTCTCTGACAGATGAAGGTTGTTCTGCTGTGACTTCAGCTCTGAAATCAAACCCATCACACCTGAGAGAACTGAACCTCAGCTGGAATAAACTAGGAGACTGTGGAGTTAAAATCCTCAGTGATTTACTAATGAAGCCACAATGCAAGCTGAAGAAACTAGAGTTAGTATCATTATACTGTACAGTAGATACTGAGAGATGAAAGATTATTTATTCTCAGACAACATAAATCAAATCGCAGCATTTATAATCTACACATTCTTCCTATTTATTTGTGTATGTTTTCATTATTTGCAATCATTAACTCAGAAATCTTTTATTTTTATGTTGGTGTGTTGCTGGTAAATAATGTGCTCCACTTTTTAAAAAATACTTACAAAATAAGAAACTCTAGATGTGGTTAATAACTTTGTTAAATCCTTTTTCTCAAATACTGCTCTCTTGGTTTGTTCTTTATATTATGTTTCCCTGATTTTGCTGCTCTGTTAGCTACTATACATTTAACAGTTTTGTATTTAACTCACACATGAACTTAATGTGGCTCTATGTCATTGTCTTTTCTCTTTCTATCTTCAGTCTGTGTAATTGCAGTATTACAGAGGAACAGTGTAAGCTCCTGACTTCAGCTCTGAAATCAAACCCATCACATCTGAGAGAACTGAACCTCAGTAAGAATCAAATAATAAACACAGGAGTGAATCTCTTATGTGACGTACTGAAGGATTCACACTGTAAACTGGAGACACTGAGGTGAGAAACTTTCACATACAGTATAAAAATAACAATCTTTAAAATCACTGCAGCAGTTTAAATCAAAACACTTCATTCTAATTATCTTATGATAAATCTGAGTTCACATTGTATGTGTAGTGCTTTTACCTTAAGATTTTATGATGTGATGAAAATAAATGCTGTCTTTGACCTTCTGACTTTCTGTTGTCTTATATTCCGTTCTTTTTTTCCTTCTGTCTGTTAATGTAGGTTAAGCTGCTGTTCTCTGACAGATGAAGGTTATTCTGCTGTGACTTCAGCTCTGAAATCAAACCCATCACATCTGAAAGAACTGAACCTCAGTATGAATAAACTAGGAGACTCTGGAGTGAAAAACCTCAGTGATTTACTCATGAATCCACAATTCAATCTGGAGAAACTAAAGTTAGTATCATTATACTGTACAGTAGACACTGAGAGATGATAGATTATTTATTCTCAGACAACAGGAATCAAATCACAGCATTTATAAACGACATTTTCTACCTATTTATTTGTGTATGCTTTCTAGGGGTGTAACGGATCACGGTTGATCCGTGATCTGTACGGATTACAGCCAACAGTTCGGAACACACGTGACCCATGGATTAATAACTTTTTTGTACTTGTAGGTTAATCCATTTATCCAAATGTTTATAACAATTGCAGAGGGATCGCCTCCCACGTCATTCAGATCACTTGTATGAAAGCATTTTGACTTTCCTGTAAAATATAATGGGACCTCAATGTTTTGTTAGGTCATTAACTAAATGTGTTTTCTGTTTGTTTAGCCTGCATTAGGGGTTCAGTGTAAAGCTGCACAATTAAACGTAAAATAATTGTGATCTCAATTCAAACCTGCGCAACTTGAATGTTAAATTATACTGATTTGCATATATTTATTAATGCTTTGAAGCGCTGCATTTAAATCTGCATTTGATCGAGAGAGTTTTAGTTTATACACATTTTCAGTGAGTTACAAACAAATACAGAAGATCTGGATAACAGTTTATAGTTCAGATATAAACTGATGTTTATGGTAAATATTAAAATCACAGTTTAAAGGAACTTGACGCTGACGAATGTTGTAGCAATTACATTCTGTAACCAACCATCAAAATTATGTCACTGAGTAGGTTTTCATAAATGATCCAGCTATAATGAAACTTGAAGTTTTAAGATGCTAGATTTTTATATTTAGCATTATCAGCTACAGTAGCAAAGATCGTTCTTTCTTGATATTTATTTTTATTCAAATTACAGGTTCTACGTTCTGTTTGTTAAAATCAATAGTTTTTGCAGCAATAATAAAAGCAAATGTCATTTGCCTCCTCCCTTTTTTGCTGATGTGGAAAATGGTCTGATCTGTGACTCAAAAACTGCTGTGTGATCCAAACTGTAAGATTTGTGATCTGTTACATCACTAATGTTTTCATTATTTGCAATCATTAACTCAGAAGTCTTTTATTTTTATGTTGGTGAGTAGCTGGTAAATAATGTGCTCCACTTTTTAAAAAATACTTACAAAATAGCAAACTCTAGACTTGGTTAATAACTTTGTCCTCAAATCCTGCTCTCTTGGTTTGTTCTTTATGTTTCCATGATTTTGCTGCTCTGTTAGTGACCATGAACATTTATGCATTTAACTCACTCATTAAACAA
>NC_079456.1:9819988-9849988 GCF_903798145.1 Danio aesculapii
ATTACAATAGTCCAGTTGAGGTTTTGAGGACATGAACTTACTTGTTAGCATTAAAAATACAAAACATATTTCATAACTTGACAATATTTCTAAAGTGGGAGAGGGTTGATAATGGTATGATTTTTAAAAAGTCAAAATTCTGTTTAATAAAGCAGAATAATAATAGATGATGAAGCAACATTATATCAAGCTAGATCTAATTTGTATAGCCCAAAAGTTTCATTTTGCAGGATTTTTGTCTGATGAGTAATATCTCTGATTGTTTGAATGATATCTGACAAAGGCTTGACTGATCAGCTGTGGCAGTGTACGTTCCTTGTGCCATCATGCTGTGTCTTTGTTATTATTAATACTTTAAATGACGTCTAGCACTGAAACTTGCATTCTTTGACATTTTTAATATCAGAAAGATTGGAGTCAAATGTATGGCATAGCTTTTAATGCTGAGTTGGTCAGACAAGTAATTATTTTCAACACAAAAATGTGGGATTTGTGTGAATAATATATTAAAAAGTAATCATTTGAATGTTAATATTTACTTTAAAATAAACCTTTTTCCTTTGACTTTTAGAGCTGATGGAAGACAATAAGCAGAGTGAAGAACTCAATGAAGTGGAGGAGAAACATCACGTCAAACCTGAAGGAAAACATTTGAGTTGCTCACAGATTGAAAGTAAATTTCCATTGAAAAGAAACTTCACCTGCTCTCAGTGTGGAAAAACATTCCCATACAAAGCAAGTCTGACACGTCATATGAGCATTCATACTGGAGAAAAACCTTTCACATGTGCTCAATGTGGGAAGAGTTTCACAGAAAAAGCACGGCTTATTGATCACCTGAAAATCCACACTGGAGAAAAGCCGCACACATGTGATCACTGCGGGAAGAGTTACCCATCAAGAGGAAGTCTTAAAAAACACATGTTAATCCACGAAGAGAAGCAGCACATGTGTGTTTACTGTGAGAAGAGTTTCACAAGAAAAGGAACCCTTAATGATCACATAAAAATCCACACCGGAGAGAAGCCGTACACATGTGATCAATGCGGGAAGAGTTTCACAATAAAAGGACGACTTAATGATCACATGAAGATCCACAGTGGAGAAAAGCCACACACATGTGATCAGTGCGGGAAGAGTTTCACACAGAAAGGAAACCTTCATGATCACATGAAAATCCACAGAGGAGAAAAGCCGCACGCATGCCTTCAATGTGGAAAGAGCTTCACGCAAAAGGGAAATCTTATGGAGCACATGAGAATTCACACAGGAGAGAAGCCGCACACGTGTGATGAATGTGGGAAGAGTTTCACACAGAAAGGAAGCCTTAAGAAGCATCTGCTGATCCATACTGGAGAGAAGCTGCAGAGAAGTGCTCAGAATGAGAATAATTTATCAGACAAAGAACATCCTAATAATCACATCTACACTGGAGAAAAGCTTCATCCCTGTGATCAGTGCGGGAAGAGTTTCACACAGAAAGCCAATCTTAATGACCACATGAGAATCCACACCGGAGAAAAGCCGCACACGTGTGATCAATGCGGGAAGAGTTTCACGAAAAGAGGAAACCTTATTGACCACATTAAAATCCACTCTGGAGAGAAAGCGCACGCATGTGATCAATGTGGGAAGAGTTTCACATTAAGAGGAAACCTGAAAGATCACATGAAGATCCACACAGGAGAGAAAGCACACGCATGTCTTCAGTGTGGGAGGAGTTTCGCATATAAAGCCAACCTTAAAGATCACATGAAAATCCACACTGGAGAGAAGCCGTACACGTGTGATCAATGTGGGAAGAGTTTCACACAGGCAAACAATCTTAAGATACATGTTCGCTCTCATACTGGAGAAAGACCGTATAACTGTGATCAGTGCAGCAAAACATTTGCTGGACCAGAAAACCTGAAGAACCACCTGAAAGTTCACACACAGGAGAAACCTCACGTGTGTTTGTGTGGAAAGAGTTTTCCTCGACTGACTGCTTTAAAGAAACACCAGAAAAGACACAAAGAAGGTTCATCTGTGCTTTGAGTGTGTTTTTATTGGGTTTTCATTTCTTACAGATGCTAAACTCAGGATGCGTCTTGATCAGCTCTCTAGCTTCAGAAGTCATGGATCAGTAGGTCATCTACATGAACTGGCACTGGTAAGGACGTCCTCATTGCACAACATCAAATCTGGAATTTCTAAACAACAGCAGAACTAATATTGTTCATATGTTAAGTTTTAAGAAGTATATTATAGATAAATAATTAGATTTTCATTTACCCTAAACATTTCAATTGTGTTTTATATATAACATTTCAACATTAGACAAGTATAAATGTTTGCTGGATTGTTCTTAACCTGTCTAGCTATTCTCGTATAAATATAAATAAATATAAATAAATAAATATAAATATAAATATATAAGAGTGTCTTTTAAGAAAAAACCCTCTCGTTTGTTTGATGATTTGGTTCACGTGATTCATGTTTTGCATTTCCAAACTTCTGTTAAGGGAGCATATAAATGAGCATCGATGTGACCTGATTTTCATGATCCATAGTGAGAGTTTTCAGGAGTGAACATTTTAGTGCACTGGAAGAATTTAGCTATTAAGATAGCACTTAAAATGGTGACACCCTGATCAGTGTCCTCCTGACTACTGAACAAGGGAGCTGATTGAGACGCACCCTCAGACCTTCCCAGAGAATTCAGACCTCACTGGTATTTTTATTGTAAGATTCGGTCGATCGGTATATGGCCTACAAGGGTTCATAATGGAGATAAACCTTGTAAGTGTTGTGATGAGATTTAGTTGGACTGGAAAATTGTAAATACAGGATACAACCTGGAAAGTATCTGTGGCTCTGCAATGCTGCATTTCATTTAAGTGAGCTGCATTCATCAAATCAAAAAGTTGTTCTAGAGTATTTTCTAAGGTAATATATTCATAGTTAATATATTTAATATTTCCTTTTTCCTCAGTGTCAGTTTTGCCATTTTGTTCTGTGTGTCTTAAAAGAGAAAAATATCCATAAAAATTATTACAGCACATTTGGGACTGTCCTTTATATACGCCACAAACATTGTATGTTTTTATCCCATATAGACAGTTGTAGTAAAAATTTTGGGCACCCATGATAAATCTAAGCAAAGAAAGTTGTGAGAATTAGTCTGTATTTCTCATCTCTCCATAAAAAAAACAAGTGTAAGTCATAGAACATCTATATATTTTTCCCAAATACTAGTTGGTCAGAAAGAAGCAGTTTCCAATCATGGTAATTTTAATTCTGACTGCATTAAAAATAAAGCTGTTTGGAACCACTGAAATACATTTATTTGGCCATATTTAGGTCAAATGATGCCACCTGTTGGTTGATCAAATCCTTTAAAGGTTATCGGAGCCTTAACACTTCATTGTGTTTGATATATATATATATAGATGAGTTTGTAATATGATTGTGTTCTCTCAGTGTCGCAACAAATGACAATGATGAGAAATTACTTTTTTTGCTGTAAACGTTTTGTAAAGTAGTAATTAAACAATTTCAGTCACAAAGAAAGTTCTGCAAATTAGGTAATGATGAAGAAAATGTACATTTGTGAATATAAAATTTACCCTATAAAATAAATCAATTGCCTATAAATTCTGTTATGTGTCATTAGAAAAGTAACAAATTATATCACACATGGAAAAATCTGTTAATTTTACATTTTGATGTAAAAAAAGTCAGACCAAAACACTTTAACATGTGGACATTTGACACAAAGATGATCAATCGATTCGATACTTGAGTTATAGAAGACACAATTTGAATTAGGATTACCAACTTTAGATACAATCTCATTTGTGGGGTAGACATTGTGTAACACTTCTAAATGTAATTCTTTAACTTTGTTGGGAACACAAAAATCCTAAGGTAAGAGCCAAGCTTTTTTCCAATTAATTTTATCTGTTCAAGAATTCCAAAGAAATTATCCCTCGGAGTGATTCTTTTCTTTGACTGAAACACATTTTTTATATTTTTACTACTACATAATGTGTGTTTTTAAAAGTTATTTTATTAAAAATAATAATATTAAACATTTTTTATTGTATTTGCTGAATATTTCCAGTCAAATGCATAACAAGTCCTACAATATTACACATTTTAGCATAACGTATAAAAGTAACAAAAAGAAAAAAAGGAGACAGAAAAAATAAATAAAACAAATAAAGAACAAGAGCGGGTATACATAACATTTACCATAGAGAAGAGGAGTTTTTTAGTATATTCACAGTTCTGGTCGCTTTAAGACTTGAAAGTCCTTTGAGTTTCAAAACAAATTTTTAAACCAGCCTTGAAATGTTAGATGTTCCTCTCCGACCATTTATACTTGTTTTTTTTTTTTTTTTTTTTTGTTTTTTTTTTGTTTTTTTTTTTTTTGCATAACCGTCAGGAACATCATACAACACAATACAAAAAATGAAACAAAGAACTAATAAACAACGGTTTGTGAATGTTATTTTTTTGTTGTTTCAGTGGTATTTACGCATGACGCAGATTTTAGTCGCGGTTACGTCATTGGCGCGACGCCATCTAGCAACAAATCGTCCAACCTCTGGCTTCTTTTGAAAATTAGATGGAAATGTAAACAAATCTTTTACTGAAACCACGCGGCCTTTACGGTTTGAAAAGCTTTCCATGTCGAATAGGGGATTTGAAACAGATTAGCAAAGTTTTGTATTTTTCACGAGTCAAATGTTTTGAAAACGAGCTCTGTTTACAAGTGAAGAAATGCATTCATACGATCAGGGCGAACAGAAACCAATAAAGACAGAGTTTATTGAAGATTACAGTGAGAACAGGAGTGATCCAGAACCCTTCAGTGTGAAGAATGAAGACACCGAAGGACAGAAAGGTTGGTGTTTATTCTCAATTATTACTTGTAAAACAAGAGTTCACAAGATTTAATGCTTGTTGTCTGTCAGTGTAAAGTATGTCATCCAGATGCCTCAAGTTAATATGAAGACATGTTCACATATAATAGATTGTTTTGTATTTTATGATATATATATATATATATATATATATATATATATATATATATATATATATATATATATATATATATATATATCACATTACATGAAACATTAGGTCATGAAAATTTACTTGAAAGTCCTGGAAAAACCTTGAAATTTTAGTAGTAAATATGTGTGTGACCGAAAGCGCATGTAAGTATGACTTCAAAACAACATTAGCACTAGTTAATTGACTGTAAACAATGTACTTTGGGTATTGGCTGTTAATATGATTGTCCCTATTTAGAATTTGCAAACAATACTTTTGTGAAATTATATTATTAAGGAAAAAGTCTGAATGTGCGAAAATAAAACCAACTTAATCCATTATGTAATGTAGGCATTAGACGATAACCATTTTCAGGGTATGCTGTGGTTGGAAAAAGTAATTGTTTTAAAACCGCCAAAAATTTCTGCTATATCGTTCTATATGCAAGTTTTTTTTAGGACAACAGTATCTCCAGCAGAAAATATTTCCAAAACAACTATTCAAGTTGAAAGAAATCAGTGTTTTTGAAACAAATGAAAACAGCAGAAGTCAATAATTAATTTGATAGATTTAGCCTGACATGTTATTGCTCCAAAATATTGAAAAAGTTTCTCAAAATAAAATATTTTGTGTTCAAATGGGGAAAAAAGTCAAGTTTTTTTACTCAGACATTTAAAAAGAAAATATTTTAGAGGTGTATTAATAATATCATAAAAACTGATATCGTGATGTATTTATCCAAGGTTATTTTATTCGAATCTTATTGTGTTTTATAATCTGTTGCATATATATGCTTTTCTTCATATTTCACGTTCATCTGTGTAGGGTTGCATGGTTTACCTGTACTATGGTAGTATCATGATACTATGGCTCCAAAATACTGGCAGTGCCACTGTAGTTTGTAAACGGTAGTATCGTCAATAATGATTTATCTACAGTAGATAATGTTGCATGTGGAAAAGTCAGTAAAATACTCATGTTTATGCAACAATAAATCATTTTATTTTAATAGTGTGTTTAGCCCTTTAAGGTTGCAAAACTGTAGAATTTGCATGTCCTATGTCCATTTCCTATTGCATGTTTTCTGACGCTTCAGTTCGAAAACAAATCTTAATCAGTTCATTTCTGTTCCTGTTAATATAATTTAGTAGCTACAGCTAGGCATGGGACAATAATCGTTTTCAAGGTATACCGCGGTTTGGAAAAGTCAATGTTTTAAAACCGCCAAATTTTTCTGTTATACCGTTCCTAAGGTTTGTGTACAATTTTTTATTTTTATTTTTTATTTTTTTAGGACAACAGTATCTCCAGTAGAAAAAAAAATCCAATGAAGTTGTTTTAAATTGTAAAGAAATCTGTGTTTTTGAAACAAATGAAGACAGCAGAAGTCTATAATTCATTTTAATTATTCAGCCTGACATTTTACTGCTGCAAAATACTTTAAATCTTTAAAAAAATAAAATATAATGTTGTCAGAGAGGAAATTTTTTATTTTTTTTTATCCAGACATTTAAAAAATGTATATTTTAGAGCAGTGAGCACACTACCGTGATACCGTGAAACCCTGATATTTTTTTCCATGGTTATCATACAGTCAGAGTCTTACTCCGGCCCATGCCTAGCTACAACAACCACAACAATCTCTTTAAAAGAACTACTCACAAAGTGAAGTTGTGAATTACTAATTGTTCCGTGATAACCCAAAATAGCAACAGGAAACATTGAAACAATTTTTGACCACTTCAAATAGCCTGATTTTGTTGGGAAATGACTAAAGCTAAATGTAAAGTTTGTAGCCTAGCTAAGTGATTTCATGTATTGAGGTAAAGTTGGTTTTATATTCGAGTATTCGTTCATTTTTGACACTGTGCCTGTGTTGTTTACCTCGCTACTTTGAATATTCCAGGGTTCATACGGTCATTGAAAACCTGGAGAAGTCATGAAATTTCGACATGGCATATAGCCTGATTTTGTTGGAAAAAAACGCTCTTTTGTAACAAATTTAATTTGGTATAATTTGTATCTTAGTTTAATGTATTTTTGTTCATCAGTTATCTACAAAATAAACAAAAAGAATGAAAACATTTTAGGTGAAGTTTTTGGCTTTAAGGTAAATATTCAAGTAGACCTAATATAACCTATAAAATTTAGCATTTCTGACAATTTTCTTTATTATTTGAGTCATGAATTTCAGTATCGCAATACTACTTGGCATCATGATACTTCAGCTGGTATAGCATCGTAAGATTAAATAATGGTATCGCGACAACCGTACTTCTGTGCAATAGTGAAGAAGATTTTATGAATTTATCTGCATTTATACACACTTCCTTTGGCTCATCATGTAATGTTTTAGTTTTTATTTATTTTGATCCAGCTATTGGAAAATAATTTTTAAAGCTTACAAAATTATATATTTTATTATATGTTAATATATGTTAATAAATTATATGTGCATGTTGCTATTGTAGCAAATACCTTATAGGATCACATTTTTACCTTTTATTCTTTATCAACGATATGCTAAAAATTTAACTATTTTGCTTTGACTTCAGGTCCGATGGAAGACAGTAAGGAGAGTGAAGAACTGAATGAATTGGAGGACAAACAACACATCAAAACTGAAGAAATAACTTTAAGTTGCTTTCAGATTGAAAGTGAATTTCCCCTGACGCAAACAGCTAACAAAAAATTCACCTGCTCTCAGTGTGGAAAAAGTTTCTCATATAAAGTAAGTCTTGCACGTCATATGACCACTCATACTGGAGAAAAGAAGCACACATGTGATCGGTGTGGGAAAAAATTCCCATACAAAGGAAGTCTTGCACATCACATCAGAATTCACACTGGAGAAAAGAACTACCTATGTGATCAGTGTGGAAAAAGATTCCTGTCTAAAAAAAGGCTTCAAGCTCACATGAGAATTCACACTGGAGAAAAACCTTTCGCATGTGATCAATGTGGGAAGAGGTTTCGAATTAAAGGACAACTTAAACGTCATATAGCAATTCACAGTGGAGACAAACCACATACATGTACTCATTGTGGGTGGAGGTTTACACAAAAAGGACACTTAATTGATCACATGAAAATCCACACTGGAGAAAAGCCGTACACATGTGACCAGTGTGGGAAGAGTTACCCATTCAACGCAAGTCTTAAGAAACACATGGTTGTTCACACCGGAGAGAGGCTGCATACGTGCGATCAATGTGGGAAGAGTTTCGCAACAGGGGGAGCTCTCAATGTTCACATAAAAAGCCACAGCGGAGAGAAGCCGCACACATGCGAACAATGTGGGAAGAGTTTCAAGCAGAAAACACCACTTAATAATCACGTGAAAATCCACACTGGAGAAAAGCTGCACACGTGTGATCAGTGTGGTAAAGGTTTTCCATATAAAGCAAGTCTTAAACATCACATGAGCATTCATAGTGGAGAAAAGCCACACACGTGTGATCATTGCGGGAGGAGCTTTGCACAAAAAGGAAATCTTAAAGATCACATGAAAATCCACACAGGAGAAAAGCCGTACACATGTGATCAGTGCGGGAAGAGTTTCCGGTTCAAAGGCCATCTTAAGAAACACATGGCAATCCATACTGGAGAGAAACCACACAAATGTGATCAGTGCGGGATGTGCTTTGCATGCATTGGAGTTCTTAATAAGCACATGGTAGTCCATTCTGGAGTAAAGGCGCACAAATGTGATCAGTGTGGGAAGAGGTTTACACACAAAGAAAGTCTCAAACGTCACATGAGTCTTCATAGTGGAGAGAACCTGCAGGCGTGTGACCGGTGTGAGAAGAGTTTTACGGACAAAGGTCGTTTTAATGAACACATGAAAATCCACACAGGAGAAAAGCCACACGCATGTGATCAGTGTGGGAAGAGTTTCTCGATAAAAGGAAACCTTAAAGATCACATGAAAATCCACAGTGGAGAGAAGCCGTACTCTTGTGAGCATTGTAGGAAGAGTTTCATATCCAACGCAAAACTTACAAAGCACATGAAAATCCACACAGGAGAGAAGCCGTACACGTGTGATCAGTGCGGGAAGAGTTTCACACAGGCAAACAATCTTAAAATGCACATTCGCTCTCATACTGGAGAAAGACCGTATAACTGTGATCAGTGCAGCAAAACATTTGCCGGACCAGAAAACCTGAAGAACCACCTGAAAGTTCACACACAGGAGAAACCTCACGTGTGTTTGTGTGGAAAGAGTTTTCCACGACTGACTGCTTTAAAGTTACACCAGAAAAGGCATTGTTCATACTGTGACGAGATTTGATCCATATTGGAAAAAAGCTGGACAAATGTGCATGGAGAGTTTTGCACAAGTAAATCGTCTTAAATTATAACTGTTAACGTGTGATCAGTGAGATTTATTAATTTTTTTAATTAATTATTTGTTAGATTCCCAGCTGAAAAATAAAAAGAAATTTCATATACAGTTGAAGTCACAATTATTAGCCTACCTTTTTATTTTTTTATTTATTTATATTTCCCAAATCTTCTGGAGAAAGTCTGATTCGTTTTATTTCGGCTAGAATAAAAGCAGTTGTAAATTTTTTTAAAAAAACATTTAAAGGTCAAAATTATTAGCCCCTTTAAGCTATATATTTTTCGATATTCTATAGAACAAACCATCGTTATACAATAACTTGCCTAATTATCCTAACCTGCCTAGTTAACCTAATTAACCTAGTTAAGCCTTTAAATGTCACTTTAAGCTGTATAGAAGTGTCTTAAAAAATATCTAGTCAAATATTATTTACTGTCATCATGGCAAAGATAAAATAAATCAGTTATTAGAGATGAGTTATTAAAACTATTATGTTTAGAAATGTGTTGGGAAAAAAAATCTCTCTGTTAAACAAAAAATGGGGAAAAAAAATAAACAGGGGGGCTAATAATTCTGACTTTAACTCTATATGAAAAGCCATGTGGTCTCTTTGTGGAAAGTTTTTTTTGACCCTTTAACTCTGCTATGGTTTACACTACATAGCATTGTTGGTTTAGAAAAAAAATCAAACAAACATAATCCTGTTGCACTACTACACTTGATGTTGGTTTTATTGTAAAAAAAATAATAAATCCAAGACAATGTGTTAAATGAGAATCTGAAATATTTTAAGCCATAGGTCAAAAAAAAGGGAGGATTTAGTGTTCAAAAATGTTTATTTTGATAAGTTTTATTTTGATAATAAGTTTTTAAAAAGTTGCAATCGACATCATTCTTGCTCGAAGAATAAAGCCATACAAGTTATACACGTATCACGTCTTATGTGAACTCAAGTTATTTTTTTATATAGATGCGCAGAAAAATGTGCAAAAAGAGAGAAATCGGCACCACTTTGCCTTTCCTCATATTTTTAGATACCCCTGTTAACAACAACTGAGGACACACAGCAGATTCTGTTCTTCTTATTGGCATGTGATTGTGTCACAAGAAGACGGCAAGATTTGTTTGAGCTTGAGTTGACTATGGCTCATTATATGTACTATTATGATGTCATGTCTCCGCTGTGGATTTAAAAATGACGCTTCCTGTGTTGTCATTCTCAAGCCTGGTTGCACATGCTAGTGGCGATTCCTTGTAAACCAATGGCATTCAGCTCAGAGTCTAGAAACACTCTTTTGGTGCCATACTGCTGTGCTAGATATCCTTTGGAATGGTTGCCAATAAGTGTGTAAAGGTTTGCTTTTTTGGAAAGATTGACAGTGTAAATGGACATAAATGCATGCCATGCTGTACTGTATTGAACCATAAGGCTTAGTGAAAACAGGCAACTGGTTTAGAGTTTGAAATTAAAGTCCCATTAATCCTTGTGACTAAATTAAAATGATTATCCTGGTAAGTGGTTTATTTACATATCTGATGTATTTGTGATGAGTGGTGTGGGTACTGTCAATTTATGTAAGTGAGTGACACTTAGGCCCTATTCGACTGCACACGACAAGCGACTGACCGGAAGTCATACATTTCTAATGGAGAGTAGTCCGGGAGCTGCGTGGAGGTCCGATCATCTTTGTATGCGAAAAATTCGGATCTGATTTGAGCTGCGAGGACACTGAAATATGTCCTGCGACTAGACCGTATGCGACCGGCCGACCGGATGTGATGTATTCCGGTGTTGTCTAAGCAGGTCCGTGTGCGCGAGATGAAAATTTTTATTTTTTTTCGTTATTTTAAGTTTAAAGATTAAAAGCTTATATTAAACATTTCTATTCGTAAATGAGCAATTAAACATTTTTTTAGGTTGTCTCCACATTCCCTTCAAAATGTTTAGTGGTCTATGAGTTTCTAGTATTGCATTCATTCAACCATGGTGAACGCACAGAGAATAAAGGCTCGTGCTTTTGCACTCCTTTATTTCGGACACTGCGAGAATCAGCTTTTCTCCCATGGTGCACAACAAAACTGAAAATTCTGTGTGACAGCCACAAGGGGGCGTATTCTGACAGTCATGTCCAAATTTCAGGTGCATTGGAAAGGCGGCTTCAGACTGGCCTTGAGTCCCAGAAGAAGCTCCATAGGGATTAAAGGAAAGGTGTTGACAGTAGAAGAAGAGTGGCCATGATGACAGTTTCTTCACTAAGCTTATTTATCAAATGAAGTCATTTCTTTCATGCTTTACGATGTGCAGCAATGAATGACTTTGGATGACTTTTTTAACTGTAGGCTTTCAAACTGCATTATTACAGAACAATGTTATAAAGCTCTGGCTTCAGCTCTGAGATCAAACCCTTCACACCTGATAGAGCTGGATCTCAGAGGAAATGATCCTGGACAATCAGGAGTGAAGGAGCTCAATGAATTACTGCAGGATCCACACTGTACACTGAAGACACTGAGGTTGGTTATCTTTAAAAAAAAGTTATGTTTTGGAGAATTTAAATTATTAAAAGATTTTCATAAGCTTTTGTAAATATATTCTATAATATCAGTGCATTTGGTCTTTCTTCAGGTTTTTGAGTCCTGCTGCTGATGAAGACTGTCAGTTTGTGTCTGGATTTGTGGGTAAAAACCCGTTACTCCTGAAAGAGCTGAATCTGAGTGATCGTGAACTAGGAGTCACAGGAGTGAATCAAATCTCTGCTCTGCTGCAGGACAAACACTGTACCATCAAGACACTTGTGTGGGTATTTATAATATATAATATTTATAAAGTGTTCATTGCACAAAAAATTATTCATTATATTGTCTCCTGTACAATATTTTAGGCTGCATAACTGTGGTCTAACAGAGGAAAGCTGTTCAGCTCTCACTACAATCCTGAGATCAAACACCGGTCTAAAAGAGCTTGACATAAGCAACAATAATCTGCAGGATTCAGGAGTGAAGAAACTCCAAAGTGGAATAGAAAATTGCACATTGGCGAAACTCAGGTGAGTTTAACAAACTGTTCATTGGTTAAAATAAATTGTTTTATAGAAGTGTATTTATTATTATAAGCTACATTATAACTTCTTTCCTCTAGTCTTTCAGACTGCAGTATCAGTGATGAAGGTTATAAAGCTCTGGCTTCAGCTCTGAGATCAAACCCTTCACACCTGATAGAGCTGGATCTCAGAGGAAATGATCCTGGACTATCAGTAGTGAAGAAGCTCACTGAGTTACTGCAGGATCCACACTGTACGCTGAAAACACTGAGGTGAGACCTGATGAAACAATACAACATAATACAGTGAAGCAATGATTATACAGTAGGTAGAGCGTGTGTATGTCCATGAAACCAGACATGCAAATATATTCAATTCAATTCATGTTTATTTCTGTAGTGCTTTTTACAACGTAGACTGTGTCAAAGCAGTTTAACATAGTTCTAGTAAAGTCCAGATTTCAGAGTTGAAGTTCAATATAGTTTAATTTTCACTGCTGAAAGTTCAAACACTGAAGAGCGAATCCATCATTGAGCAGCTCCACATATATGTGGAAAAATGATGTTTATGAAGACATGTATAAATATATGAAGACAGATATTGTGCACAACTCCTCCAGACTCATTTTTCTGAGGTGAGACCCTGGAGAAGGCATGCTGGACCTCCAACTGCTGCCTAGGCACCACAGAAATGGTTGCCCAGGTGTTAATTGAAACACAAATTCAGAGTATGGATCACCATGCTTTGCCACACATCACTTTTACTTTCACTTTCACTTTCAATGAAATGTGCCTTAATTCACAACAAGAGGAAAAATGTGTCTTTTTTTCTTTGGAGATAAATGGGTAGGGTGATTACTAGAATGCAAATGCATTCAGCTATGAATCAAAAATCGTGTATACCTGCATGTTCAGTGGTATTGCCTGACATACAAATCTATTCATTGGCCATTTCTGAAGAAGTAACAGGGGCTTTCAGGTGACATTCTTTATCAATAAATTCTTAACAAGTCTATCTATCATAAATGAAAGTAGAGCAGGGGTGTCCAAACTCGGTCCTGGAGGGCCAGTGTCCTTTTAGCTCCAACTTGCCTCAACACACCTGCAAGGATGTTTCTAGAAAGCCTAGTAAGAGTTTGATTAGCTTGTCCAGGTGTGACTGATTGGGGTTGGAACTAAACTTCAAGGGGCATCGGCCCTCCTGGACCAAGTTTGGACACCCCTGAACTAGAGTCTTTGATATAAACATTTTGCATTTCTATGTACATTTAATTAAAATTTGCTTAATCTTTTCTGTCTGCAGGTTTTTGAGTCCTGCTGCAGATGAAGTTTGCCAGTATTTGACTCGGATTGAGGGTAAAAATCCGTTATTCCTGAAAGAACTTACTCTAAGTTTACATGAACTAGGAGACACACGAGTGAATCAGCTCACTGATCTACTGCAGGATAAACACTGTCAGATCAACACACTCATGTGAGTATTGTTCATTAATGTGTACGTTCAATTAAAATCACAGGTTTTCACAATATAATCTAGGTCATGGGGAAAAAAAAAATTCATTCATTTACCAACTGATAACTCTTTAACATTGTTCAATATATTAGCTAAGAAACAGCTGGAAATGTGTTTTTAGAGAATTTATGAATCTAAGCTTATATTAAATAATAATTACAGTTAAATAATAAATTAAATAGTACTATATGCATTTGATTTAGGTGTTAGATTGATTTCACCTTGAATTCACTTACAGAATATTTAGTCATTTTGAGGTACAAATGGCAGTTTTAAATAAGCAATTACTGTCAGACAGGACAAACTAATGAACCAAAACATTAAATGATCAGCATAGATATGACCTGTTTTCTACAGTCTTTGGAATTGCAAAATTACAGCGGAACAGTGTGTGATCCTGACTTAAGCTCTGAAATCAAACCCATCACACCTGAGAGAACTGGAGCTCAGTGGGAATCAAATAAAAAACACAGGAGTAAGTCACTTATGTGAATTACTGAAGGATTCACACTGTAAACTGGAAAAGTTGAGGTGCGTAACATTCACATACATAATTATAATTGATCGTACATTTTAATCTAAACGATAACATCCATTTATCAAGTCTGGAGTAAATATGTTCCAAATTCGAAATGTAACTTGTATCCTTGAATTATGTTTGCTCCTGATATTTTGGTGTGTAATTGAAATAAGCTTTGTGCTGCTCATGATGTATTTACTCTCACATGAACTTCACAGCCTGTATGAATGCAGTATTACAGGGGAACAGTGTGTGATCCTGACTTCAGCTCTGAAATCAAACCCATCACACCTGAGAGAGCTGAACCTCAGTGGAAATGAAATAAGAAACACAGGAGTGAATCTCTTATGTGAAGTACTGAAGGATTCACACTGTAAACTGAAGACACTGAAGTAAGAAATAAACATTGTTATTTAAATGAAACAGAATGAAGTATGTAATCTTTCTAATTTCTATCAATGAAGGTTGAAAAGCTGTTCTCTGACAGATGAAGGTTGTTCTGCTGTGACTTCAGCTCTGAAATCAAACCCATCACACCTGAGAGAACTGAACCTGAGTATCAATGAAATAGGAGACTCTGGAGTGAAAAACCTCAGTGATTTACTGATGAACAAACAATGCAAACTGGAAAAACTACAGTTAGTATCATTATACTCTAAAGCAGTTTCAGTATTTAGTGACTATTTCAAGACAACAGTCTCAAGTTAATCATGTACAGCACTTAATTTTCTGGCATTTCCTCTTGAATCTTTTATTACATAACTAGTATTAGCTATTAGCTATGTGACAATAAAATGTTTTAATATTCTGAAACCTGACAAATTTGCTGTGAAACTAGATGGAAGCGAAGTCTAAAAATAATGCAACATGGCACAATCAACTTAAATATGTGTATAACATGGAACCAAATCATCATTTACCTGTTTTCAGTCTGAATAGATGCAGAATAACAGAGAGTGTGTGGTCCTGGCTTCAGCTCTGAAATCAAACCCATCACACCTGAGAGAACTAGACCTCAGTGAAGATCAAGTAAGAAACACAGGACTGAATCAATTATGTGACATACTGAAGGATCCAGAATGTGAGCTGGCGATATTAAGGTGAGGCACATCATAGGTGTAAAAATCACCTAGTTTAAGATCATATAATATATTTTTTAATTGTTTTCTTTTTCCAGTCTAAGGTTCTGTGGCATTACAGATGTCTCTACTTTAACTGTGTGTCTTCTAAACGCAAAGGCACTGCAGTTTCTTAAAGAGCTTGATCTTGCTCATAATAACACTGGAAACTCAATGGCAGAGCTCAAAAATGTGCTACGAGACTCAAACTGTAAACTGAAGTGAGTACATTTCTCATTGTTTTATGTTCATTTTTTTCTTAATGCGGTGCAAGTCATATCACATTTAAACCCTCCTCATTGTGTCTGTGAAAAGGTGAACGTGGCGGTAATATATGGTAATTACCAATATATCCATGTTTAATTTTAAGCTGCACTTCCTATAGTAAATTAAAAGACTGAAGATTTATTTTCTTTAAATCTTTCTCCAAAACTGTAAAACAAATGAGAACATCATTATGAGGCTCTGACTTCTGTGGCCACAATCTAAAATGTTAAATATTTATTAAATCTTATGTAATATTATGTGTTTAATAATATTGTTTAATAAGAGTTGTGTATGTAATGTTAAATGTTTTATGGTTCTCGATTGATAATATCTGCACAACAAATAAAACCGGTTTTTAGAGCAGCACAACTGTTATCTTTTTTTGTTATCTTCTTATGTGGATACATTTGCACGAAACTGCAGGTATTACCAGTTTTATTAAAATTGTTCATGTTTATTTTTATATATAACTTGCTTGTATGAATCCATATAAATTGAAAGAGGCTGAGACTCTAAAAATATGTAATGCCGTGTTATTACAGAAATCCTTGTTCAGGAGTGAACTTGGTGGTGGTGATATAAATGATTTTGTTTTATTTACAGGTAAAGCAGTGAAGGGAATATAGCCAGTGCTCAGATCAGAGAGGGTTCTGGGTCTTCAGCATAAACCTTACAGTCATAATGATGATGGGATTAAACTCATATGTTAATTATAATTTTGATCATATATCATATACTTTTTGGTTCTGTGAAGAAACATCTAAAAGAGTTTGATTGTGATATTCCCTGTTGTGTTTTGTATGTTAGACTTCAGTTCCATGTTCACTTTTTATGTTCTTTCTTGTTTCCGTGCACCTCTTGTTTATCACTATGGTTACCCCTGTTTTTCTCCCCTGTTTGTTATGTCATTCATTCATTTTCTTTTTCCACTTATTCCCCTATTAATCAGGGGTTGCCACAGCCGAATGAACCACCAACTTATCCAGCATATGTTTCACGCAGCGGATGCCCTTCCAGCTGCAACTCATACACTCCTACATTCACACATATGCACTACGGACATTATAGCCTACCCAATTCACCTATAGTGCATGTCTTTGGACTGTGGGAGAAACTGGAGCACCCAGAGGAAACACACATGAACACAGGGAGAACATGCAAACTCCACACAGAAATGCCAAATGATCCAGCCGGGGCTCAAACCAGTGACCTTCTAGCTGTGAGGTGATTGTGCTACTCACTCCGCCACCGTGAGGTTCCTGTCTCTACTTCAAATAAAAGTGCTTTACAGACTGAACTAGAAACGCAGTCTTTCATTTGTCAACAGCTCTTCTGTCCTCAGTCAAATCAGTTTGATGTGCACCTTTATTTAACTAAGATTAGTTTTTTTAATTCTATTTGTTATTGTTCTTGTCCTATTCTTGTTTATTTTGTCTATCCTAAACAACATTTCTATATTACGTTAAAATCGTTGAAGTGAAATATTAAGTAAAAAAGAAATGTTTTGATGTTAATTGAGATGTGACACTGCTCTCAGGTCAGTTATACTTGATTTTGATTTATGAACTAAACTTAATTATCTGACAAAGAAATATCCAGGAACACGTAGTAAATATAATAAGAATGCAATGAAAACGTGAGGTTATAATGAGGTAATTACTTATTTGAAGTTGCTTACCCGTCCATGTCTTTAAACCAGCCTCTGACCTAGTGCCTGTAAAGCAACACTAGTTTGCCGCTCAGAGTTTTTTTAACAGCCACGTGATATTGAATGAGGAAATACAAAACGAAACTAAATGAAACATTTACCCACGAGGCAAAAAACTTTTTGTTGAATGTTTAAGTAGCTACCCTAAGGAGTTAAGGATGATTCAAATGAGTTAAACACAATTTGACGCATTATTGACCAAACACTTTGTCAACAAACCTTGTGGGTGGTGCATCGAATAATCAGTCAGATTCAGTTGGATAGATGTTCCACGTTACAACCAAAACAGGTTAGTGCGGGCAAAACATAATACGTGCATATAACCATCGTTGATGTGAAATAGTCTTTATGGACAAGATTTCAAGTAAGTCTTAAAAGTAAATTGCAGCTAATATTAATGATTAAGCGATATTTTATATTGAATAAATTTAAAGTTGCATTAAGTTGCAAATGTAAAAAAAATGTAAGATAATTTAAAAAAAAGCTTGTATTTTAAAGGTATATCAAAAATGAATGATACACTGCTAAGGTTAATTAAATCAGCACAACGCTGTGTTCAACACTATGATGTATACTGTAATAATTTGAATATGAAAAGTATTATGTTTCTGCAAAATGTGTTCCATGATTGTGACTAACTAAATATGACTATTGTTTGCATCTATCTATCTATCTATCTATCTATCTATCTATCTATCTATCTATCTATCTATCTATCTATCTATCTATCTGTCTGTCTGTCTGTCTGTCTGTCTGTCTGTCTGTCTGTCTGTCTGTCTATCTATCTATCTATCTATCTATCTATCTATCTATCTATCTATCTATCTATCTATCTATCTATCTATCTATCTATCTATCTATCTATAGGCTATATATATATACTCCATTGTATATAAACTCCATTGTATTGCACTATATAAATTTGTTACAAAAGATTCAGTGATGTTTTTATGTTTTGGACTTTAGGCCGTGGACACTTCACAAACTGGTGTTAAGCTGTTGTTCTGCAGTATTCAGTCAATTAGTACTGAATTTAGAAATAGTTTTGAAACAAATCTTTGCGCTTAATAAACTAAATTGATTATGTATAGGCTAATGGATGTCTGTGCATATAACACGTTTTGCTATTCACGGAAGTGAAAGTGAAAGTAAAGAATGAGGAGCCTCATTCTCGCCTGTAGATGCTCTGTTTAACTGTTTTCTTACTAGTGAAGCGTTCAGTTTTTCCACTTACAAAGTCCGCCATGTAAATAGAAAATGCGCTATGGCGCGATGCAACTGACTCTTGTAAATGGGAGGTGAGACTCTGATAGGTTTATTCTCAATTACTTTGCCAGAGTAATTATCATATTCATTAGGGGGAGGAGGCAGGGAGGAGTTTTGCGCTCGTGCACGTGCGCTCAGTTTCACGTTAATTCGGATGTACAAAGAGAATGTGCGTGAGATTCCGCAATTCATGCTTCTTTATATAGCGCTTTTACAACTACAAAAAGCAGCTTAACATTGAAGTTCTAGTAAGTTTAAATTGTGGGTTTAAATTTCCCTGCTGAAAGTCCAAACACTGAAGAGCAAATCCATCGATGTGTAGCTTCACAATTCCCAACCAAGCAAGCCAGTGGCGACAGTGATGAGGAACAAACTTCACCAATTGATGAAGTAAAGGAAAAAACCTAGATAGAAACCAGGCGTAGTTGGACATGACCATTTCTCTATCCAAACTTCCCGTGCGGAGCTGCAGTATAGGTGCCGGAGGCTGGAGAACACTGAACGTCCATTGTGGAGAACTGCAGGTGGGAGTAGGTCATCGAAGACTCATCTGTCACTGTGGTCTTTCAGGAATGAGTCTCATGCTCTCTGCTCCTCCATGGCCGGCACAGGTTTTAAGATCTTAAAGTGCAGGTTGGATTGTAGTGAGCCAGAAGTTCGGTTAGATAAACAGGAGCTAGATTATTTAAAGCTTTATAGGTAAAAAGCAATATTTTATAATCAATACAGAGCTTAACAGGCAGCCTGTGTAAGGAGGATTAAATTGGGGTGATATGATCATTTTTCTAGACCTAGAACTCTGGCAGCTGCATTTTGCACTAAATGAATGTCATTAATAGAGGCCGCTGAGCAACCAGCAAACAAAGCATTACAGTAATCCACCCTAGAAGTCATAATAGCATGAACTAGCTTTTCTGCATCTGTGATGGTTGGAATACTTTGTAACTTGGTGATATTTCTGAAATAAAAGAATGCAGTTTTTGTGACATGGGAGATATGATTTTCAAAAACTATGTTGCTGTTTAATATAACACCCATATATTTTACAGTAGAGCTAACGCTAACTTTGTATCCCTCTAATTGCAGATCGAGTTTTGAGATCTGCTGTGTACAGGATTTAGGTCCAATAAGTAACACTTCTGTTTTGTCTGAATTTAAGGGCGTACTCACACTATGCTCTTCAAATCGTGCCCATTTCCCAGATCGTTTGAGAAGTTGAGAGTGCTCTGAATCAGGCTCAGGCATGGTTCAGTTGGCTGGACCTGGCCTGGTTGGAAGAGGTGTGCCAGAGCACGGTTCACTTGGGCTTTGGCGTGGTATGCTTGTAGTGTGAGTGCAAAGCGCGCCTGAGCCCGAAACTGAAGACAAGACGTGACTTTTAAGGGACTGTTTTATATGTGTTTAATAATCATTCTTACTGTATAATGAATGCGAGCTGTCATAGATTATTAAAGACGCAAACCCCTTACTGCACGACAGCTGCACCTTTAGCAAACCTCCTAATTCCTGCAGCACGAGGACTTTATGATTGTTTATGAGCGTCAAAAGTGGCTGATCTGTTCGGCGAAATATTTGACTGCGTGTCACTGCATCCCAAACGGCTAAAACGATATAACTAAAGAAATCTCCACTGTGCTGACCGAGACCGCTTCTTAAACTGAACGGAGCATCATTGATGACGTAAACGTGGCCAATGTGAGTGCTGGCCATCGGGGGAGAAGGGAGGGGTGGACAAGCATGCTTCAGCCTTTTCAAGGCAACTGTACATAATGTGAGTACGCCCAAAAGAAGAAAACTGTTGGTCATCCAGTCTTTAATATCTTTAATACACTCAGTTAGCTTAGACAGTTCAGATGTCTCATCAAGTTTAGTTGAAATATATAATTGAGTATCATCTGCATAGCAGTGAAAGCTGATCCCATGTCTTCTAATAATGTCTCCCAGGGGTAGCATGTATATTGTTAACAGCAAAGGGCCTAAAACGTATATTTGAGGTACCCCACACTGCAAAAAGTAAAGGTGCTTCAAGTACTCTGTTGAGCACTCAAGGAACTTTAAAATATATTTTAAGTGCCTCAAAGCTCTTTCTCTCAATATGGGGTTCCTTGAGGAACCACTGACAGTCTTTGCAGTGCTTGTAGGACCCTTTTGCAGTAACTCGGATCCTACAAGCACTTTTTTGTCAATACTGAGGTTCTGGAGTCACTGATTCCTTACACTAAGACCTCGAAGCACTTTGAAAGTTATTGGAGGAACTCAATTTTCAAACAAGAGTTATTGAAAGATCAATGAACTTATATAACGGTTCCTGGTGGATCTCTCCTCTAAACGCTAGCACTTAAAGGAATCAAGAGATTTTTTTTTTGTCATAATTAAATAGACAATTGTGGAGACCAGAAAATGAGATGGATGTTCATTTACTTAATATTTACTTAGTTATTTGTGCTTTTAAAATGATATGAAATTTGGTTTGTTTTTCTTTTTTGTGCGGCACTCACTGTGAACACAAGAATATCAATGATTAGTCTAAATGTTAACTTGATTGCTGTCAGGAGGCTGACAGGGAAATTGTGAAAAAATGTAATAATGTAAAAGTAATTTTGGAGGATAAAATACAAATGAGCCACAACAGAGGAAAAAAAGAGACAAAAACATGCACAGGCTTGTACAATTATGAAAATGATAATAATTATAGGGGACTAATTCAATTTTCTGTCAATTTTTCTGTCATTTAAAACAATAATAATAACAACAACAGCTGCTGCAATAATAATATTAACAATAATAATAATAAATATTAAGGTATTATTATTGTTGTTATTTTTATAAAAATAGAACTATATAGCACAGTTCTTCAAAAATCCACTCATGAAAAATATTTAAGATATTACTAAACTTAAGTATATAGTGTATGGAAGCCCGTTCCTGCCACTGAATCAAAAAAAATAATTGAAAAAAAAATAAAAAAAAAAAACACTTTAAAAAAAAAACTTTAAAAAAAATTAAGTCAGAATTCTGAGTTATAAAGTCAGAATTGCGAGTTATTAAGTCAGAATTCTGAGTTATAAAGTCAGAATTCTGAGTTATAAAGTCACAATTCCGAGTTATAAAGTCAGAATTCTGAGTTATAAAGTCAGAATTCCGAGTTATAAAGTCAGAATTCCGAGTTATAAAGTCAGAATTCTGAGTTATAAAGTCAGAATTGCGAGTTATTAAGTCAGAATTCCGAGTTACAAATGAGTTTCCTGTTATGCCGGCTGGCCATAAATGGAGTTTTAAAGACGCATGCGCATTAGCTCATAATCACAACATAAAGCCTATATCTGACTTTTTAATGTTTATCACGCTTTCTAAAAGGAAATATATAGTTGAACTAGGCTGTCTATTTATTCGTATGGATTTGTTCTTTTTTTAATTATTACCATTTGGTCTAAATAGCAATTATAAAGCATTAAACAGAGCGCCTGAAACTAGCTATAGGTTGTGTGGTTCCTCCAAATGTCTAAAATTAGGATTTCATTACTATTTATCTATTATATGTGTAACAATTATATGATTTATCGCAGCTGTTATTTGTTTCATGTTGCAAGAGTGCCCTCGTATGGTGTATACTTGGGAGCTGCAGACATATCGTACATAGACATTATAAAGGGCTAAATCTAAAAGGGTTATATTAGTTTATATTTCAGTTCAGTAAAAGTGTCAACCAAATACTGTGTATTCCTGGCCTTTATTGGTAAACTGGGCTGCGAATCCAGACCACATCACAAGCAGAGAACCTAAAGAAAGAGTCTTTAACACTTCATTTATGGCCAATCGCCATAACAGGAAACTCCTTTAAAACTCGGAATTCTGACTTAATAACTCGCAATTCTGACTTTATAACTCGGAATTCTGACTTAATAATTTGGAATTCTGACTTTTGTAACTCGGAATTCTGACTTTATAACTCGGAATTCTGACTTTATAACTCGCAATTCTGACTTTATAACTCGCAATTCTGACTTTATAACTCGGAATTCTGACTTAATTTTTATTTTTTTTATTTTTTTTTAAGTGTTTTTTTTTTTTTTTTTTTTTTTTTATTATTTTTTTTGATTCAGTGGCGGGAACGGGCTTCCATATATAGGCTATGGGCTCTGGTTTAATAATAAAAAGTATTCCTCCAGTTTGTTTTGATAAACCAACAAAGATAACTTGCTAATGAATGCAGTATTTCGTACATTTTTTTTTTCTGAATTAAATGTTTTTTTCATCTGTTTCTTGGATTAAGGGAATGAAATTAATTGTGTTGCCAAAAAAAAAAAAATAATAATAATAATAATTAACCGGAACTAACAAAATAATAGAAACATGACGCGGACGCGCGCATTTGGATCTCACCAGTCATCCTCCACGCGCAGGTGCAGGTCGCAGGAGCGTTTTCAAATAGCGATTTGTAACGGCTCCTTTCCTCCATTTCGTGACTGCTGTTATCTCTAACACACGGAAGGTGAGTATGTTTGCAAAATAAATATACAAATTAGATACGATTTGCACACAAATATCTACACTTACACGCATCATTATGTCGTGTAACCTGTTTTAGGAACGTCTCGCGAAGCGATTGCTGTTGTAAAATATTGGGTAAACATTATTATTTTGCGATAATATCAATCGGCTGGATATATATAATCACTCAAATTACACGTCTACCTCACACAATCATAAATAATTTGATGTAAAATATTGATTTATGTCGAAATATTTTATTGTCATTGAACACGAAGCTTCCATGAAAGCCATGGCAAGCGACCGTTAATTTCAAATTAAACAGATAACGTTATACTTTCGTACTTATTAGACGGCTTTTTCCCACAAATATATTTATTTATTTATTGTCTTCCCTTACATATACAGTGTGTAGCAAGTGTCTTGAGCAGGGTTGCTTATATTATTTTCTAGCCGCGATGCTATCTAATATTCTTTCTTCATGTTGTTTGTGAGTAATATTACGCATTTGTTATTATTTTCGTTTCTTAAACAGTTACCTGTGTGACAAATTGTGTCTAAGTTATGTACTTCAATACATTTTTTATTCATTCACACAAATAATGTACATAAAGCCTGCTTTTTTTCCTTCTCAGAACATCCACATAAACCCTGAAATTGCTCAGTATTCTCTCAAACAGCCGTTTGAGTCACCTCAAATGTAAGTTTTTTATGTAACTAACTGAATTGGAAATGAATGTAAAAATACTTCATTTAACAAACAATATTATTTGATAATCATTATCCAGCTGGGTAACACTGAACTAATGACATAAAACTTTTAACCTTTTAAGTGTCTAAAATCACTCACTTATTTTCTCATTTGCTTGTTTCTGATGTATCCATATTAGGTGTGAATCATTGTGACAGATATAGACTAGAAATTTAAAGTTTGCTGTATCAAATCCAGGTAGCAGAGGGACTTTAGGAGCCAGGTTGAAACGGTCCGATGCACTTCACTTGCAATGCAGATCATCATTTCTGGACAGCTTTCTACTTTCTGCTGTGGACATGAAAGGTTCAGCAGACTTTTTGCTCTGAATGAATGGCTATTAACATGGTGTGAAGAACAAAATCTGCTCTTTATTAACAATTGGAATCTTTTCTAGGATCATCAATTCAATTCAATTCAATTCAATTCACCTTTATTTGTATAGTGCTTATACAATGTAGATTGTGTCAAAGCAGCTTCACATAAAAGGTCACAGTAAATAGGAACAGTGTAGTTCAAATAGGAACAGTGTAGTTCAAGGAACAGTGTAGTTCAGTTTGTAGTGTTTAAGTTCAGTTCAGTTGAGCTCAGTTCAGTGTGGTTTAATAATCACTACTGAGAGTCCAAATATTGAAGGGCAAATCCAACGATGCGCAGCTCTACAGATCCCGAACCATGCAAGCCAGTGGCGACAGCGGAGAGGGAAAAAAAACTTCACTAATGGCGGAAGTGAAGAAAAAAACCTTGAGAGAAACCAGGCTCAGTTGGGCACGATCATTTTAATTTCTCCGCTGGCCAAACGTCTTGTGCAGAGCTGCAGTCTCAGTGGCGGAGGCTGGAAGCTGGCCTCAGCGAAGACTCGTCTGTCTCTGGAGTGTCACAGGAATCAGTCTCATGTTCTCCACTCTTCCATGACCATCACAGTAGCTGCTCAGTATTCGGCCTGGTCCAGGAAATGGAAACCTTGGGATCATCTCGTCGTTGGTCTTGGATCGAATCTGTGACTCTGCATAGTCTGAGGGCCTCGGGAAGAGTATCCCCAGGTGGAAATGGAGAATAAAGAAAATAATTAGCGTAGCTGATGTTCACAGTGTATATCAACAAGATGCATAACTTGTGTGGAAGCCCCCTAAGTGGTGCACTAAGTGTACGCTTTACTGAACAGATAGGTCTTTAATCTAGTTTTGAATTGGGAGAGTGTGTCTGAGCCTCGGAAGTTATCAGGAAGGCTATTCCAGAGTTTAGGAGCTATAAATGAGAAGGCTCGACCTCCTTTATACGACTTTGCTATTCTAGGTACTACCAGAAGCCCTAAGTTTTGAGACCTTAAAGAGCGAGTTGGATTGTAGCGAGACAGAAGGTTGGTTAGATAAACAGGAGCTAGAGTATTTAACGCTTAATATGTAAGAAGCAATATTTTAAATTCAATACGAAACTTAACAGGCAGCCAGTGTAAGGAGGATAAAATTGGTGTGATGTGATCAAATTTTCTAGACCTGGTAAGAACTCTGGCAGCTGCATTTTGTACTAATTGAAGTTTGTTAATAGAGGATGCTGGGCAGCCAGCAAACAGTGCATTACAGTAGTCCAGCCTAGAAGTCATAAAAGCATGGACTAGCTTTTCTGCATCTGAGATGGATAGCATACTTCATAACTTAGCGATATTTCTCAGATGAAAGAAAGCAGTTTTTGTGACATGGGATATATGATTTTTAAAAGTTAAATTGCTGTCTAATATGACACCCAGATCTTTTATAGTAGAGCTAACGCTAACTTTGTATCCCTCTAATTGTAGGTCGAGTTGTGAGATCTGCTGTGTACAGTATTTAGGCCCAATAAGTAATAATTCTGTTTCGTCTGAGTTTAAGAGAAGATAATTGTTGGTCATCCAGTCTTTAACATCTTTAATACACTCAGTTAGCTTGGACAGTTTAGAAGTCTCGTCAGGTTTAGTTGAAATATATAATTGAGTATCATCTGCATAGCAGTGAAAGCTGATCCCATGTCTTCTAATAATGTCTCCCAGGGGTAGCATGTATATTGTAAACAGCAAAGGGCCTAAAACTGATCCTTGAGGCACCCCGTATTTTACTGGGCTGATTTGTGAAGGCTGTCCATTAATATTCACAAACTGGTAACGGTCAGATAAGTATGACTTAAACCATTGTAGGGCCTAGGATCTAGGATCGTCCTAGGATTTCCCATACTGATGGGCTGCACCACAGCAGTACTGGAGCTGAATTCCTGTTGGACAACATCTTCAGGATGCTTTGACTAGTGAGTGAAAATCCACATTTTAGCCATGTAGACTTTTGCTCGACTGCTTTACTTTCATTTATATATTTTAAAAAAACAAGACCAACTTTATATTAAGGCACCTTAACCACAGTACTTAAAGTTAAATTAATAATATGGTACACTGCACTTATTAAGTACTGTATATACAAGTTTTTACATTGTATTATTGTAAAAACTTATTGTTGAGCCCTGTAATATTAATTTCTGTATTTCAAAGGCCACTTAAATTTAGTCCAAAAACAATATTTGACCTTCATGCATAATTGATTTGAATTTTTAACTCATATAATTTTCTCTTTATTTAATGTGTTTTTAATCAACTAATGGTTAACTAAAAAAAAGCTAATAACTACAACCTGAATAAAATAACAATATCGCATATGCAGTACACTCAAAACTATAGTGCATTATCTGTGTGAATGAGTGGGAAAATATGTGGGGTGCACTAAAGAGGGAGTGGTTTCAGACAGCTTTTGTGTTGTCTTATTTCTGCTTTGCTCAGATATTTGAGTGGTTTACATTCTATGGATTTTGCCTTTATTGATGTATATTGGCACTCTGCAAGCAGTGAAAAAAAATCTTTTTATATAAATTGAGACAATTCCTAACTTTATTGATGTTTCCTTTTGTTATTCAGAAATGTTCTGCATATCTTTTGTGAATATGTCTTGATAAGTTTAAAAAAAATGGCTCTGGGAATATTGTGAATTTCCTTTGTTTTCATAACTTCTCAGGTTAACTACTTTTTAATTTACTTTTATAGGGACACCTCCAATGTGAAGCAGTGGACAGCTAAAGATGTTGCTGGCTGTTATGCTAGACATTATTTAAATTTGATTATTTGCATTAAAATGTATATTACATTATTAATCATATTATGTGAATGTAATTGTGATGTATATTGATTAATAAAAGTAATTATTTATGAAAAATGCGATTTGTATTTTTAAAAAAATCTATAAACATGGATAGATAGATAGATAGATAGATAGATAGATAGATAGATAGATAGATAGATAGATAGATCGATAGATGTCTATTGAATTTGTGATTAAACATGTTTGCACAAACCATATATTAAGAGGGATAGGAAAAACAAGCATTAAAAAATAAAATGGTGCTTCAAAGCACTCAAGGTGGTTCCTGGTCATTCTTATGAAGAGGGTCCCTCAGAGAACTGCTCCTTTTGAAATGGTGCCTAGAGGTTCTTTAGAGGGTTCCGCTGGCGTGGCAATGTGAAGAACCCCAAAAAGTGCCTCCATGAACCTTTCATCTTTACAGTGTTAATAAGAGGGTTCTTCCAGGAACCCTTGAAGTTCCTCAAAGAACTGCCCCTTTTGAAATGGTGCCTAGAGGTTCTTTAGAGGGTTCCGCCGGTGTGGCAATGTGAAAAACCCTAAAAGTGCCTCCAGGAACCTTTAATTTTTACAGTGCACACTTTACTGGCCTGACTTGTGAAACTGTCTATTAATATTTACAAGCTGGTAACGGTCAGTTAAGTATGACCTAAACCATTGTAGAGCCTGTCCTCAGACATCTGTAGATTTTAAGGTATTTATGAGGATATTGTGGTCGATGGTGTCAAATGCAGTAAATCGTTCGTTATTTTCACTAACATGGTTTCTGTGCTTTGATAAGGACTGAACTCTGACTGAAACACTTCGAAAACATCTGCAGAAAGGAGCATAACTGGGCAGAAACAACTTTTTCTAGTATTTTAGACATAAATGGAAGATTTGAAATAGACCTGTAATTAGCCAAGTCGCTGGGGTGCAGTTGTGGTTTCTTAGTAATAGGCTTAATAACAGCTAGCTTGAAAGGATTTGGAACATGGCCTAAAGATAAAGAAGAGTTGAAAACAATAAGAAGAGGTGCTCCTACTACAGGAAGCAACTCTTTCAGTAACTTTGTTGGAATTGGGTCTAACATACATATAGCTGGTTTAGACATTTTATAACTTTATCTAGCTCTGTCTGTTCTATGATTTTAAAGCACTGTAGGTTATTTTGATTCAGTGTGATGTTTAATGAATCTGAAGTAAAAGGCAGTGCAGAAAGTTTAACATCTTCTATTTTCTGTCTGAAGCCTTCTATTGTTTTTGCTGAAAGAGTTCATGAAGTCATCACTACTAGATTGCGGTGGGACATTTTGTTTCACAGATGACCGATTATTTGTTAAATAAAGGTGTTAAATTCAAATTTATTTGTTTATTCAAAGGTGTTAAATAAAAATCTATTTGCATGATTATTTTTCTATAGATGCTCAGCCCTGGAGTATTTTAGAGCCTTCCTATAGCTGGACATACTATATTTGTATGCAATTCTAAATACCTCTAATTTATTTACTTTATTCACTTGCGTTCCAGGGCACGAGTGGAGTCGCAACTCCATCACAACCAGTCTGTTGAGCATCATGCTATATAAGAAACGTGAAGAAGTAATATAGTTAATATAGTCATTCTGTTTTAGACTGAAATCTCATCTAAGTATGACTTGAAAACAACATTAGCACTATTTATTTGACTGTGAACAATGTACTTCGATCATATGATTTCCCTATTTATAATTAGCAAAGATTTATTTCATTTTCACTGTCTTGAATGTCAATATCATGCAAGTACTGTAACATTCATGTAAAAATCAGTTAAAAATTTTCGAAACATTTGCTAAACTGCAAGTTAGAGGCAAATTTTGTATCGTAGAACAAAACGATTTCTGTGAGGTGTTGTAATGCACTTCAAAATTGTGTCATAGGAAAATGTGGACATTGTATTGTACTTGCATAATTACATAGTCTTTGAACTCTTCCGCTGTCAGTGTCTTTATCACTTTGGATCACTATCTATCACGCTTCTTTCCCTATCAATCTGTGTTACAGTTTTTGATCCACATTTCCTAACAAAATAAGTTTCAATCTATCTCTTCTTACAAATAATTAAAATGAAAATTTATGTATTCATTAATTTGTAATTATTGTCATTTTGTGGTACGACTTTCTATATTCCAATATCAATATGGCAAAAAAATGAATGGAATTGGCAATTAATCTGTTTTGAAAAAGTTTTTAACAGTTTTGAAATCAGTTTTTTATCATGCGGAAAAAAATGTTAAAATTTTTTGCTGCTTGTAGTATATGAATGAGAAAAGTGTTTGGGAATTTTAAACAATTGGTTTATTGCAGGCATTTTGTGTGAAAGCAATAAAATTGTTCTCAGTTCACTCCACATAGGCTCCTGTTTGGCCGATTGTGTGAACTTTTTTGAACTTGTGGCTTCAGTACTGCCCAAATAAATGCTTGTTAGCTTGTAAGTAACAAGCTTGTAAGTAATCTAGCATACATGTAATAATAGCAGTGTGTTGTGTTTTGAATGATCACAATGTTCATGTTAGTAGCTAAATAGCAATGTGTTTCTCACCTAATTATGTTTTGTATAAGTTTGTATTTTTAAAAACTCTACGTTTGTCTATAGCTGTAATTATTGCTTTCTTTCTTCTCCTGAAGCATCATGATCTTCATCTCAGAGACTCGTTGTCATGTTCAGTCCATGACAATCATCTGATTGTCTTCACAAAGACACCAGTGTTGAGGTCTTGGTCTGCAGTGGAGTGAGGAAAGATGAGTCTCTCACAGAAACACA
>NC_079456.1:9854988-9859988 GCF_903798145.1 Danio aesculapii
GTGTGTGTGTAACAATTTTGTGTTTTAATGTTTTATTGATATTATTATCTTTACTATTTTTGGTAGTATTTTTTACATATCCATATAGATATATGTAGAGGGTATTAATTTGGTTAAATTTGATTTGTTTTTCTTGATGGTTTTTAGGATGTTGAGAACCAAATAATGAAATTTCTGAAGAATGAGCTAGAAAAGTTTAAGAAAATATTACATGAAGAAAACACACAAAACTTTGTAAAGGACTTTATTGAGAAGAGATCCAGAATAAAAGAAGCAACTCTTGATCTCACACTCTACTTCCTGAGAGAAATGAAGCAAAATGAAGCTGCTGATACTCTAGAAGGTGAGAGACTGTCAGATTATCACTTATAAATATAAGAGAGAAAACGAACACAGTTATATCAGTTTTTGTTCCTGTGTTTAGATGAGCTGATCTTTATTCATCAGCTGAAATGTGCCTTAAAGAAGAAGTATCAGTGTGTGTTTGAAGGAATTGCACAGCATGGAGACTCCACACTCCTGAAGAACATCTACACAGATCTCTATATCACTCAGGGTGGCAGTGAACAGGTCAATACTGAACATGAGGTCAGACAGATTGAAGTTGCTTCCAGACGTCAAGAAGCTCAAGAGAAACAGGTTGAATGCAGACATTTGTTTGAAGCGTCTGAACAAGACAAGCAGATCAGAACTGTACTGACTAAAGGAGTCGCTGGCATCGGGAAATCAGTCTCTGTGCAAAAGTTTGTTCTGGATTGGGCTGAAGGAAATGAAAATCAAGAGATCAGCTTCATATTTCCTCTTCCGTTCAGAGAGATGAACTTACAGGAGATTGAAAAACTAAGCTTGATGGAGCTTATAACTCAGTTTTTCCCAGAGACAAAAGGACTGAACCTTACTAGAAGAAATCAATTCAAAGTCCTGTTCATCCTTGATGGATTGGATGAATGTCGTCTTCCTCTGAACTTTGCTGGTAATGAGACGTGTCGTGATGTTTCGTCACCAGCCTCTCTGGATGTTCTCCTGACGAACCTCATCAAGGGAAATCTGCTTCCTTCTGCTCTCATCTGGATCACCAGCAGACCAGCAGCTGCCAGTAAGATTCCTCCTGACTGTATCGAGCGGCTGACAGAGATACGAGGATTCAATGATGCACAAAAGGAGGAGTACTTCAGAAAAAGATTCACAGATGAGAATCAGGCCAAAGAAATCATTGATCATGTTAAACAATCAAAGAGTCTCTTCATCATGTGCCACATCCCAGTCTTCTGCTGGATTTCAGCCACTGTTCTCCAGAACATTTTACAGGAGAAGAGAAAAAATGATGTGAAACACAATCAGGCTGATGATGCCTCCAAACCACTGCAGGAATTAAACACTGAAGAGACTCCCAAGACTCTGACACAGATGTACACACACTTTCTGCGCTTTCAGATCCAGCAGAGCAGAAGAAAGTATGATGGAGAATACACACCAGATGTGTCCTGGGATAAAGACGCCATCTTTTCACTGGGAAAACTGGCATTTCATCAGCTGCTAAACAGCAACCTGATCTTCTATGACACAGACCTGGAAGCCTGTGGTATTGACGTCTATAAGGCCTCAGTTTACTCAGGCATGTGTACCCAGATCTTTAAGAAGGAAACAGGGATTGTTCTTGGGACCATGTACTGCTTTGTTCACTTGAGCATTCAGGAGTTTATTGCAGCCCTTTATGCACATCTGATTCTAGACATCAACAAGAAAAGTGTGTTTGATCAAGACTCTAGAAACAGAAATGAATCCATGATTGATTTGCTGAAGACTGCAGTGGACAAGGCACTTGAGAGTGACAGTGGACACCTGGACCTTTTCCTACGCTTTCTTCTCGGTCTGTCTCTCCAGTCCAATCGGCGACTCTTACGAGGTCTGTTGGCACAGCAAGATGACAATGACCAGAGCCAATGGAAAATACTTCAGTACTTCTTTAGAACAGCAGATCTGCAACAAAACCACAATGACCAGATAAAAGTGGAAATAGTTCAGTACATCAAGCAGAAGTTTGAAGCGAATCTTTCTCCAGAGAGATCCATCAATCTGTTCTACTGTCTGAATGAACTGAACGACCAAACTCTGGTGAAAGAGATTCAGACTCACTTTAGCAAAGGAAGTCTCTTATCTGCTGATCTTTCACCTGCCCAGTGGTCTGCTCTGGTCTTTGTGTTGTTGACATCAGAGGAGGAGGTGGAGGAGTTTGAGCTTCAAAAATTCAAGAAATCAGACGAGTGTCTCATCAGACTATCAGCAGTCATCAAAACCTCCACAAGAGCTCTGTAAGTCCATTTAAATGAAATTGTATTGTATTTGTTTCACCTAATTGTTTGAAGAGTTTTATTTCTAGTTTTATTTCTTTTGTAGGTTAAATGATTGTAAGTTAACAGACAGAAGCTGTTCAACTCTGGCTTCAGTTCTCAGGTCAGAAAACAATATGAAAGAGCTGAACATGAGCAATAACAATCTGCAGGATTCAGGAGTAAAGCTGCTCTGCTCTGGACTGAAGGATATTAAGTGCGAGTTAGAAATACTGAGGTAAATTCTTTGATAATTGAAAATTTTTTAAAAATGTGAGCTCAAAGTAAACTAAAGGTTTTTTATATTCTTAATGTATTTCTGGTATGTACTGTTTTAATTTGGCACATTAAAAACAGTAAAGCAGAACATATTATTGTTCAGAAATGTGGGCAGTATGCAAAGCCCATAGTTTTATAATATAATAAAATAATAAGTAATACTCCAGTGTTGCATGAGTATTTAAAACTCCAAAATATCTGATAACTAAAATGTTAAAAACAATGAATAATTAAAAGATTGCCATGAATTAAAGCAATGGTCTCAAACTATATTTCTGGAGGACCACAGCTCGGCAAAGTTTAGCTCCAACCACCTCCAACTCACACCTGCTTAATAGTCTATAGTAGTCTTGAACAAATTAATTACTTGGATCACCTGTATTTGATTAGTGTTGGAGCAAAACTGTGCAGAGCTGCGGCCCTCCACGAATCTAGTTTAAGACCTATGCAATGAAGGATATTAAATGCGTGAAGCATAGAAAAAATATAACCACCAAATGTAAAATTAATTTGAGCCATTGATTATCCCTCTTATTTCATTATAATTTGCCAAGTTATAGACAAGTTCAAACTCGTGTTGCTCACTGCAGGATGATATTTAACCACATTTTTGAAGTTGTGACATTTTGCATATTCACACTTTGGATCAGTCACAGACAGACAGAAATGAGAGTGTGTGAGAGTGAAATGGTGTGTACATGTTAATGACATCGGCATACCCAATAGTTCATAGTAATGTGTTATTTGCCTCGTTCCAAATATCTTAAGCATATTTGTGATCTGGTCAATCTTTATATGCTCCCTAGTGAAGCATGTGTCAATGTCCTCGAGATTACACAGATGATAGAACTATCTGGCGACCATCACTGAGTTATGGTTACTGCTAATGTTTGAGAGAAGTGCAATTATTTTGTCTGGACCAAAACTGACTGTATCTACTAGTGCATTATTATTACTGCACATATTAGTGCACACATTCCAACCATTCAGAATCAATAATTTTAACAGACCATGGAACTATTTGCTAATAACTGTAAATTAAAAAACTGTATTTATTAATGGTCGTATTTATCATTAGCTGTATTCTTGTTGCTTCTTCACTCATAAGCTCTATTTGTTTCAGTATGGTTCAGCTGTGAATCTTCAGCGTTGATTTTTATTTTCAGGCTCAGGAAGTATAATCTAGCATCATTTTCATTTTGATTAAACTTCACTTACTAGTAGTATCTCCTTTCCTCTAGTCTTTCAGACTGCAGAATCCGCGAAGAAGGTTATAAAGCTCTGGCTTCAGCTCTGAGATCAAACCCTTCTCACCTGATAGAGCTGGATCTCAGAGGAAATGATCCTGGACAATCAGGAGTGAAGGAGCTCTCTGATTTACTGCAGGATCCACACTGTACACTGAAGACACTGAGGTGAGACAGAAGGAAATAATAAAGTTAGATGTGGGATATCAAAACAGAAATGCAGTTTTAGTTGCACAAAATCTTGTGATACAGTAAATGGTTTATGCATCAGAAGTCTGAATGATCAGTTTGTGTTTAGATAAGGAAGGGCATGTTTTTAATCATGTTAACACAATTAACACCAACAAATTATTTTCACATGTTAGCAAAGTTTTATTTTTTATTATTATCTTAAAGGTTCATTGCTCACAATCTCTGAACACACACAGGCAACTTTTAGTTGGTAAAAGTTGTTTTTACTGCACTTTTTATTCATATACAAAGAACATAATAAAATAGACTATTTTTCCAATTCATTGGTACATTTTTGCATATAAGAATGTGATTAATCGCAGAATTACTTTTATTAAAAGTGATATATTTTTTTAGCATTTTCCAGCACTAGTTTTGATGTTTCTGTTGTACTGATATAAATGCGGTCAGTAGATGTGCTGGTGTTCTGCTGTTAAAATCACCAGCAGTGTTGCTCTTGCAGGCTGCTGGAGAACACTCACATTCGACTGCACTACAGATCCCATCATGCACTTCACTCACACATCTGGCCCAGATCCCCCTTGTTCGCAAACACACAGCTGAAGCACAGCACAATCCATAAATCCGCAACTCCAATTCATAAACTTAAAACTAGGGGTGGGCGGTACACCGGTGTCATAGTCATCACCGGTGTGACATTGCTCCACGACATGGATTTTCTAATACCGTCAATACCGTAATAAGTCAATTATGCGCCTTGAACGGCTGCATTTACATCAATAATAGCTAATTCTAAATAATAAGGCATTCAATTTTCTTCAAACGTTCAGTTGTGGTCTGAATACATGTCCTTATACTACAGGGCTCGAAATTGCAACCATTTTGGTCGCATGAGCGCCCGAAATTTAATCTATGCGCCCTCATAATATATTTGGGAGCATTTGTGTGTCTG
>NC_079456.1:9867488-9967508 GCF_903798145.1 Danio aesculapii
TCTAATTTATAGTCTTTCAGACTGCAGTATTACTGAAGAAGGATATAAAAGTTTGACTTCGTGTCTAAAGTCAAATTCACACCTGATAGAGCTGGATCTCAGAGGAAATGATCCTGGACCATCAGGAGTGAAGGAGCTCACTGATTTACAACAGGGTGATTGCTGTGAACTAAAAACCATCAGGTAAAATTGTCTTTGAATATTTAAAAAACAAGAGACACCAGCTAGTTCAGGTAGACAAATAGGGCCATGTGGCGTTGAGATGACAAGAAGAAAAAATAGTAGAATTTAAAATGAAATAATTTAGCAATGTCACAAAACTGACTTTAATGAGACTTAAACTCAGATTTTTTGAAACGATAATAGTTGTTTGATTGCAGTTATTGCAGTTATTTTTTACCTAACTACTTCCATACAATTTGTTTAGCAATTCATTTTAAAATCCCTCCTTTCTGGTGATCAGAAGCAGAATGTCATCAAGTGTTGACACAAGCAGCCATGGTACAGACTATATGTGTGAGCCCAATGTAGGAATAAATTGATAAGGCACTGCAGTATGAACTCCAGCATACTGCTCTATTCTTCACCATAACTCCAAGTAATAACAGCAACATACATTCAGTATTAATTAGCACAGTGGCAAAAGTTGAACCATTTTGAATTTGAACATTGACTGTGATGTGCGCAAGATTTGTTCTGCTGTGTAAGATCTTTGGTTAGCATGTTCAAGCCATTAAAATCAATCAGGTTTGTGGCTCAGCACTTTCTGTGTTTGGTGTAAATGCTTCTTTAAGCACACTATTAGACCTTACCAGGCTTTTTCATTGTACAGTACTGGCAACACTATTGTCGGCTACTCACTCTAATGGTTTGGTTACTCTGAGTAACTGGCAACAGTGTTGTCAGTTAGTTACTATAATAGAGCAGTAGCGTTAACTAACTGGAAACTGTACTGTACTGTAGTGTTACAACTCACAGCATTATATTGCAACGGTATGTCATTTATAGTTATTGTAGTGTTACTAGAATTGATCAGTATTCTTAAGTGTTATTAAATTAGACAGCATATAAATTCTTCAGAAAAATGTATTTTATTGTTTTGGCATCAAACAAATATGCAACAAAAAATGTACAACAAAATTAAAGAAATCAGCAGATATCAATACATTTTCTATTTACAATGAAACACAAAGGTTCAATTAATAAACAACACATGCAGTGTATATAGCACAGGTGTCAAACATTTAAATATTATATAACAGAGGGCCACAGGTCTGCACAGTTTAGCATTAACTCTAATTTAACACACCTGATCAAACTAATTGAGGCTTATTAGAAATCTACAGGTTATGTTGAAGCAGGGTGGGAACTAAACTAAAATTTGACAACATTTAAACAACTGCCAACATTTATCACAATCACATATCCAATAAAAACAATATAAATTAATTAATTAACAAACTCCATCCATAGCAAAAAATAAAAAATCCTTCAGCACTGATCCTCATGTTGTTCCAAACCTGTAGTAATAAAAAACAAAACAAATAACCTGATTTATGCATTTATTTCAGAAACTCTTTATTCTACAAATACCACTTTTACTTTTTCAGAGAATAGAGCACTCAGAAGTAAACAAATCAAACACCTATGGCTCTCTTAAAGGGCCAACATATTCTGAAAAGTTTTTCCACAATTTTGTGTTTAGAATAAGACAGACAGCCTGTGGAAGTTTGTGTCAATGTCTAAATCATTGTTTTCTGCATTAAGATAAATGCACTATTCTATATATATAGCACAATAAAAGAGTAGATGGGACAGTAATGGCTGAACAGTAATTTACCATTTATTATCACAGTTACTACCTTTAATGGCTACATAAAGTTAATTAATGTAATTTATTATTTGCACGATACAATTTCATACAAATGACAGTACCTTTTACAGTAAAATACTGTTTTATTTTGTTACAGCAAAACACTGGTTATTTTAAAGTTATTTACTGCATAATCAACAGTAAGGTTTAACAGTGCAGGTCTCATACCGGACATGCTGGGCCACGCTGTCTTTACGTGATTTTCTATTCATCACTAAGCAATGTGATTCAAGTGTCCAGTGTGCAACTCCATTAAGCTGGTTAACCAGAGACCTTCAAAGCTGCATAGAGCAAACATAATCTAAACTAAATACATATTTATATTTTGCATACTACAGAGTATAAAAAGGCAACCATTTTAGTCATACTTACAGGCTGTGAATTTGAAGAAGCAGGTCCAAATAAACTGAGAAACTGAGTCCAATGTACAAATAAGGTGGAGTTTAGAGACTTCAGTGCAGTTAAACACTTTCCGTAATGTGGTGAACCAACTAAACCAAAACTTTCTTTGCAGTATTGTATCATGTCTAAATGAATACAGAGTGATTTATTTTGATCTGTGTCTCCAGTTTTCAATATATGCAAATAATTTTCTGTAATGTTAGTTCACAAAATGAATAAAAAAAGATAGTTTTACCTGAACACATACCTTCAGTATTGATGAGAAATGAAAAAACATTTGTGCATGTGTAGATATTTAACATAATATAAACATTACTATAAGGTTACAAAGACATAAAAATAGATTATTTAAACAAATAGATTATTTGTTGTTGTTTTTATTTACACCTTTTTAAAAAAATTAATTGCATAATAGATTTACATGTATATAAATGACGATACTGTATTTTAAACATCCGCAAAGAAAGGAACAAAAAAACTGAAATAGAAATCAGACTAGGCTATATGGGGATGTCTTAAAAACAAATAAACTGATTTTAGTAATTACAGTAGTTTTGCCTCAAAAACTGTTGGTTCACTTTTGAATTTTACATTAGATTTATTATGTTTTAGACAATTTTTGTGGCACCACAAGTCAAACAAGTCTTTAGTCATATTTTAATAACAAATGCATGGCAAATTATATGATTTTGACTAATTATGCTGTTTTTTATTCTCTGGCTTGTATCATTATATTTTCTCAGCAAAAGTGCGAGACACTATCATAATTTTCAGCAATTTCAGACTGAACCTAAGTATAAAGGGATGGAAGCTGCAAAAAAAGCATGCAAATCTAGTGTGCCTATTTTATGTTATTTCCTGTAGGTTTTTAAGGAGTTCTGCTGCACAGGAAGCGTGTGACTGTCTTACTAATGTTCTGGGTAAAAGTCCATTATTACTGACAGAACTGGATCTGAGTGAAGATAAATTAGGAGATCTGGATGTAGAGAAACTCTCTGCTCTTCTGATGGACTCTCATAGCAAAGTGGAGAAAATCAAGTGAGTCAACATAAGTTTATGCATAATAACGTTACTGATTATTTATTTTTAAAGACTGTCAGTCATATGTGTAAGCATACAGTACATACTGTTGATCTGATGTGTTAAAAATGTGCTGATTAATAAATAATGCTGTTCTTGTGTTTAGGCTGAGTAATTGTGAAAAGCTGACAGAGAAAAGCTGTTCAGTTCTAGCTACTGTTCTCTCCTCCAAAACCATCCTGAAAGAGATGAACCTGAACAACAGTCGTCTGTTGGACTCAGGAGTCAGAGAGATCTGTAAAGGATTAGGGAATCGAATGTGTGAGCTGAAGATACTCAAGTCAGTACATCCAGATACACTGCAGAAAACACCACTAACCCTGTAGTATAATTACTTTTTATTATTATATTATTATTACTTAACTCACCATGAAAAAATTAAACATAACCACAATAGTTTTGCTAAACTCAGTGACGCCTACTTCTTCTGTCATTCTGTGCCTCTGAGTTGCAGGAAGCTATCAGGCAACACAATAATATTGTGGACAACATTAATTAAACATATTTCATTTGTGTATATATATTTTCTAGTCTTTCAGACTGCAGTATCAGTGAAGAAGGTTATAAAGCTCTGGCTTCAGCTCTGAGATCAAACCCTTCACACCTGATAGAGCTGGATCTCAGAGGAAATGATCCTGGACAATCAGGAGTGAAGGAGCTCACTGATTTACTACAGGATCCACACTGTACACTGAAGACACTGAGGTGAGTATTAATATAGCAATCTTCTCTTTAATGTTATATGTGTACAAATGCAATGCTTAATAAAAAAAGGACAGTAATCCATTAAAAAAATCAAACTAATGTTAGACTTCAGAGAGAAAAAAAGCTAGTCTGGTGAAGCTTTTATTATTGAGATCAGAAAAATTCCCATTAATTATTACTATGAATGAATGAATGTGTTTAAATAGTGCTTTTATTGTTTATTGCCGTACACCCAAAGTGCCTTACAGTCATATGAGGGGGTCTCTCCTCATAACCACCAGTGTGCAGCATCTACCTGAATGTTGTGACTGCAGCCACAGGACAACGATGCAATTGCTTCACCACACACCATCTGCAGGTGGAGAGGAGAGACAGAGAAAGAGCCAGTTCAGTGGATGAGGAGGTTTAGGAGGACATGATTGTTGAGGGTATTGACCCTACTCTAAGCCATGCCCTAAAGTTTCCACAGACCAATTGTGGGATTAGCTACCATTGCCAGGGCATGATGTCTGTCAAGCTTTTAAGTGAAGAAACCATACCGATGCGTTGTGCATATGGTATCTTAAAAGTTTGGATGGGGTGGTGGAATATTTTCCCTTCCATAACATAAAAAAATGTATAGTTCTTCCTTTCTGTATACTGTTGATTGGTTGGCGTTTACGTGTTTCATTGGCTGTAGCGATAACTAGACATGATATTGGCACTGCATTACTTTTATTAGCCCTTGGCTTGTGGCAGAGCTGTGGTAGACTCATGCAGGAGGACTTTGTTTGTGTTGTTGATCATGTATGGCTCAGCATCTCTGACTCTTGCCAGGTTCAATGCATAGATTTAGACCCATAATGTGTAAGTAGTAGCCAGGTGTGCTAAAAACAAAAGCAAGAGGATATTATCATTGAAAAGTGGTCAGGCTGATGTCTTGTATTTATTCCACAAGACTTATGGATCGTTTTCTAGAATTATATTTATTAGATTATTTTCAAATGGTCAGCATATGAGGGTTTTGAATTTAGCTTCAATATTGATTAAATTATTTTTCTAATCAATTGCATATTATGTTGTGGATATACTCTTCTAATGCTCTCTGCAGTCCCCTTTCTCTTGCTCTCTGAAATATCTAAGATACCTGTTCACCAAACATGTCTATTTATGATTTGAATTGGTGTGAAAGCTTGACAGGCATAGTAATAGTAACTCAAGTAGCCGTGGCTTAGTGAAGGGTCAATTTGGCCAGGACATTGGGGTCACACCCCTACTCTTTGTGTCATAAGATTTTTAAAGCCCACAGAGATTCTGGAACTTAGTTTAATGTTTCATCTGTAAAAAAAAAAGTGCTTTTTACAGTACTGTATAGTGTCCCTGTCTCTCAACTGGGACCCATATATACCACAGTCTGAGCACCCCCTGCTGGACTTTCCCAGGTGCTCTTCCATCCAGGTTCTGACCCAGTCTCATCCCCGCTTAGTTTCAGTGTCTTGGGCTGCAGTAGTGATATTTGATAGGTAATAGCATTATGGTGGCAAAGTGGCTTCAAGTCACGACCAGTGCAGTTTACTGTTAAAGATCAGTCTTGACTTTTAATATCAAAATCACTCTGCACCTTTAACAATTTTTGTCTTCAGGTTTTTGAGTCCTGCAGCAGAAGAAGTCTGTCAGTTTGTGACTGGAATTGTGGGTGAAAACCCGTTACTCCTGAAAGAACTGAATCTGAGTAATCATGAATTAGGAGACACACAAGTGAATCAACTCTCGGTTCTACTGAAGGATAAACACTGTCGAGTTATTATGGGTTTCACACATCAGTATCTGCTTCTAACTCGAAAGAGCTTCAGCCAATAACAGGGGACACAGGGAACAACTCCAAATCTGTTTCAGCATTTGTATTTTCAAGTTTGTCAGATTTGACAAGCATTTAGTTTGTCCAATAATACAACACTGTACCGGTGTAACAGTGGTAGTAGCAATAGGTAGCAATAGGTTGATAACCTTAGAAAAGGAACAAAATATATAAAATATACATTATTACCAATACTGGCCTAAACAGAACACAATATAATGTAAATAAAGACATTTACTTTACAAACTCTAGCTCAGTGTCCGATAATTTGCATATTCAAGTAATATTTCCACTATTAATGCAAGCATTTCACTTTACATGAACTATTTAAACAAATGAACAGTATAATTAACTGAATATTGTGCACAAAACCATAATGCACAAAATAATCAACTACAGTGCAACAAAATAGAAGTTATGTTTTATAGTGCACATAATTAGAAATAAGACGATGCATATGACAGTCCTTTATGATTAGGAAAAAGTCATTTCTCATACCATCAGTGTCCCTGAGATGACCAAGTGCTGATGTGCTTCCCCTGTCTCACTCACTGCAGCTTTAAACTTTATGCATGCAATCGCGAGTGTTTATTAATCTAGCGATCGCTTTCTCCAGCTTTCAGCGGTGTCTGCATGCATCTGCCATGTGAGTTTTCTGTTTTCCGCGTTGACTCTGCACTTTTCGTATCTCCTCGGCACTTCCCGTATCCCCTCAGCAAGCTCCGTCAACCAATTGCTTCCACCAAATACTTGCGGTTTTGATAGATCTGCCTAATTCCTTAATGCATTGATTAATATAAAGTGCTAATCCGCAATTTGACTTTACACCTCCCACTTAAACTACTGGTTCTTTGAACCCAAGTTGTTCACAGAATTAAGTGCATGTTTAGTGCTGCTCCTCTATAGGTATTAAGACGACTAAACGTCTTAACGTCTCTGTGGAGGATAGTTGCAGGGATTCTGTCAGTCAACTTTTTGGCTGTGACTTTGGCTTTAGCAGGCTTTACATTTGAAAATGGATAGCTTGCGAAGACTTTAACATTCACATCTCTGACAATACCTTTGTCATCAGCATTGACTTGAATGACTCTGGCCAACTTGTACTGACTCCTCAGAGCATTTTGGTCTGCTAACCAGACGATATCTCCAACAGCAACATTCCGTTCCTTGGTGTGCCACTTATTTCTTACAAATAAGTTTGGGCCTGCTAACTGACTCCATTTCCTCCAGAACTTGTTAACTTCCCCTTGAATGACTTTTAATCTTTTATAAGGATAGCCAACAAAATCAAAGTCACCTGGGTCTCCCTTTGGTCCAGATCTTCCTAACAGGAGAGAGTTGGGAGTGACATACTCTACACAATCCTCTCTGCTCTGAGTCCTTGCATCAATGGGTCTCTCATTGGCCAGGTTAGCTGCCATATAAAGGAAGGTCTGGAACTCGCTCCAAGTGAAAACACCATTACCTCCCAAGTTGTGAAGGGCTTGCTTTACTATGCGAACAGCGGCCTCTGCTGCACCATTCCTGTGAGGAGAACTTGCAGGATGGATCTTCCAAACCCATTCAGTTCCGTGTTTAGCAGCTTCTCCCTCTAACTCAGATGTTTCCAACTTGTCCAGGAACTTGTAGAGTGAAAGCAGGCTTAGCTCCGATGAAATTTGAGCCTGGGTCGGACCATAATTTCCTCGGATGACCCCTCAGAGCTGTGAATCTTTGGTAGGCTAGCATAAACCCTTCAGCAGACTGGTCACTCACAATGTCAGTGTGTATCGCCCTAGATGCCATACAGCAGTAAACGATTCCCCAAACTTTGAGATGTATTCTTTTTCTAACTTCGTCCTTTACTGTATATGGTCCAAACAGGTCTAAAGTTGTGTATGCAAAGGGTGCCGCTGGCTCTATCCTTTCAGGAGGAAGGTCTGCCATGATTTGTTCGCATCTCTTTGCTCTTGCCTTCCTGCAGATCACGCAGCTGTCTACTACTTTCTTGGCTAGTCTCCGACCTTTAATCACCCACGCCTTTTTCCTCATTCTTAGAAGTGTTCCTGCTACCTCTTTGTGATTTGCATTGTGGGCTTCTTGGGCTAATAACATGGACACTCATGCACTACAAGGTAATATTGGGACTGCAATCTTTTCTTCATTAAAGATCTGGATTCTTCCACCACAAACCAAGAGTCCTGAGTCTCTATACACAGCTAGTCTGCTAAGTGTGGTGTCAGGAAAAGTCACACCCTGTTGGGCTGCCAGAAAGAGTTCTTTCAGAATATATTCTTTCTCTTTCACAGTGAGCATTGTTTGCTTGATCTTGTTTTGCGACACTTCTTTTCTATTCCTCTCTTTTGAGTCCTGATCCCTGAATCCTAGCCACTTTATTACAGCACGCCAAACCCAGCTGACGACTCTGACTAGCTTGTTTAAATTGCTGTACTTTTCCACATTCACTAGTATCTTAATAATTAAGTCACCAGGTGTTCCTTTTGGTAAGTTTGGTCTTTTTGCATTCTTACAGATGTCAAAGTCAGAAACAACATTGACTGAATCATCAAGGACTGAAACTTCAGGAATTTCTTTCTCTGCTTCTGTCAGGTTCTTCTTTGTTTGAGATCTTGTCAGAACTGTTGAGAACGTTTTCCGTTGAAGTTTGTTAACATTCTCCTTTGCATCAGCAGCAACCTCTGCAGCTGATTTCTTTGGCCACTCCTCAACTGAAAGTCTGAGGAATTGTGGTCCCTCCTGCCATTTGGACTCTTCAGCAAGATCTTCAGGAGTGCCTCCCCTAGTAATGATGTCAGTGATATTAAAGTCCCCTGGGATCCACCACCAGTCACTAACTGATCCAGACTTTTGGATTTCTCCAACTCTGTTTGCAAATAAGGTTTGGTAGCCATAGCTATCCCGCTGAATGGCCCGCAGCACGGTTTGACTGTCTACCAGGTGTAACCAACGCTCCACTTCCATCCGTCCATGCTTTTCAAAGTACATGCAGCGAAAACTGCACCGCAGATTTCAGCCTTCACAGCATCTCCTTTCTGGTCTAGTGGTGTTAGTTTTGCTTTGGACTCAACTAGTCTGACGTTTATGCCCTGGTCTGTATTCCATCTTAGGTACAATACAGCTCCATATGTTTTATCACTACCATCTGAGAAAGTGATTCCCCAGGGCTTTCCTTTCCAGCCAGGAGGTGTGAGACTTCTGTGGAACTTGACCTGATTAAGCAGCACATACTCCTCAAACAATCTGATGGCTTTTTCACTGAGGTTTTCAGAAAGTGTCATGTCCCATGTCTCACGGGATAGATTTCCCTTTCCTGTCTCCTGGAAAGCTTTTCTGACAAGAATAGCACCTTTCTGCTTGGCAGGGGTAACAAGACCAATTGGATCATAGAGGCCAGCAACTTGGCTTAGCAGGTGTCTTCTAGTCAAAGGATTTGGTGTTCTCAGTCTCACCTCACTTTTCAAGAGGTTCTGACCCGTTCTCATTTTCTTCTTTCTCACTGAGAAATTAATGGAAGCCATGATGTACAGCTTATCCTCCTCGACCAAGTACCCTGTGCCTAAAGCCTTGTTGTCTTCATCTCTTAGCTGGTTTGGTAGTATGATTGTTTTATATTGAGAGATAGATTCCTTAGGAACTTGACTTGGATCAACCGCTTCATTCCTCCCACTTTGCTCTGACCGAACCCATGGTTTCAGTGCAAATCCGCCAGCTGCTAGAATCTCCTCTAGCCCATTTGTCATCTCTTTCAGTCTCTCTTGGCAATTATGGGATGTAAGGATGTCGTCCACATAACTGTCCTCCTCAAGGACTCTGCATTCTTCTTTTAAATGAGCAAACTTTGCCAGTCTGGCTGTCTCACGCATAGCTAACTGTGCAATGCATCCAGCAGGACAATCTCCAATGTTAACTCTGGTGATGGCTTACTCACTTATTTCCTCATCTTGAGTGTCTCTCCAAAGAAACCTGTGAAGATGAACCTCACGCTCTTCCAGCCATACTGAGTTGTACATCTTTTTTATGTCTCCAAGAGCAGCAAATACTCCTTACCTGAATCTTAGCAAGACAGCTCTGATTGGGTTGAGTACATCTGGTCCTTTCTATAGAAGATCATTCATGCTTAGCCCTTTGAATTTCTGACTACTGTTCCAAACAAGTCGCACTGGCGTGGTAGTTGAGTGTGGATTTGGTGCTACTAGGTGGCTAACATACCAAACAGGTCCATTCCATTCCTCAATAACTTGTTTAGTAAGCTTTGTTGCTGCACCCCTTACCACCATATCATGGACTTGAGTTGCATAAATGTCTTGCCATTCTTTTACCCTGTTTAGCTGCTTCTCTGTTCTGAGGAAAGCAGCTTCTACTCCACTTCTGTTGTACGGAAGTGTAGCTGGATCCTGAATCCATGGATACTTTGTATCCCAGTGTGGAGCTGTGCTGTGGGAATTCTTTTCAACATAAGCGAGACCCGCTCTTATGATCTCTAGCTCCCTTTCTTCTGCTAGGGTCATCGCCTTTCCCCCAGGCTGACAGTTTCCACAGCGGCATGCTCCGCATTTTGGCTCACAAGCTGTGCCAATGTTGTCCCATTTCCACCAGTCAATAAACTCCCGGTTGCTTGCTAGTGAACTTCTCGGGTGCTGTCCTTCTTGGATTGCAACAGTAATTGCTGGTCTTTCTGCTTTTCCTAGGATTTCTTCATACCTGGCTGCAGCTGTTCTCATGGACCGAGCAAAATGTGTTTTGGACTCATATGCAGCCATATCCACCTCCTCAAACAGACTGTTTTCCCCAGTGGGCTGTCCCACAGAACAAGATCCCCAACAATCTTCACTCTTTGTGGAGCAAGTCTGCCCTCTCGATGACTGATGAGAAGATCTATTTTTCCTGGTCTTTTCAGTTCTTTTAAGTCCACCTCTGAAAAGAACTCTAAGTTTCTCTTGACTTACAATTCTATGAACTTTGGCAATTTCTTCCAAGCCATAGCAGATCAACTGATGAGCTTTCATTGTCCCCTCAGGAGTTTTTACTCTAATCCTTAGGAGGTATCTCCTTGTGCTTACTCTGATCGCCATCTTACCAACTCCATGAACCACTAGAGTGATTTTTTTCGCCTCTCAGCTTTAGTCTTTCAGCAGCTTCATGGGTGATGTAGTTTGTATCAGAAGCCAGATCTATCAAAGCACCAATCTTCTGTCCTGCATTCGTGGTTACTTCCATCAGCATCATAATAACAGGAAGCTCCTTTAATCCACTTTTGCCAACCAATCCCTGCTGGTCATTTCCTGAGCAGTTTATCACCTTAACTTTGTTGGTGAATGCTTTTTTGCACCTCTCTGCCAACTCTGGCGAAAGTTCAGCCAGGAAATTTTCCTGCTCTGCAGTCAATGCACTACTATCTTTACTGACAGTTTTCCCTTCATTCAGGTTTTTGAAGTCCCATTTTGGACAGAGGAAGTAATGGTGGTCGGAGAAGTCTCCTCTTTTGCAATCCTTGCTCCTGCAAAGGTAGTTATCACTGCACCTGTAGTCATCCTCGTGAACTCGCAAGCACTTTTTGCATGCTCCTAGTTTCCTGATGATAGACTTCTCTGTCAGCTTCAAGTCTTTGAATTTTCTGCAGAATAAAATCCTGTCTCTATGTTTCTCTGACCCGCACATGATGCACCCAGCTTCTATGGAGTCTTTCTTTGTCGTTCTAGTAAAAGCATAGTTCCTTTCAAACTTTTTCTCTACTTTTTCAATTCTTTCTGAGATTTTAAGTTATTCTAGCCTTTCAAGCACTTCTTCTTGTTTCTAAAGGAATTGTAACAGCTCATCAAAGTGTTTTTCTGGTGTGATGTTATTTGCAGGATCTGTCATATAGACGAGCCAGTCTCGTTTCATGAGTTCAGGTAACTTGCTTTCGATGGATTTTATCACAAGGGGATTCTTTATTGCTCCAACGTTTCCGAGATCTGCCAGGGCTTTTTCCACCATTGGGATTAATTCTTTAACCCTTCTTGGTTGATTTCCTCTCAAAGCTGGCATTTTCTCCAGTTCCTCCACAATTTCCATGGCAATTGCAATTTTGTTACCGTATCTGTTGTCTAACACCCTGAATATGTCAGCAGCGGTGTTGTAGGAATATAATCTGAGCTCTTTTGCGATCTTGTCATCTAGGCTATCCACTAGCTGAATCTTTTTCACTTCAACAGACCCAGTGGGCTCACCTTGCTTCTGGAGATTTTCCCAGTCTCTCTTCCAACAATAGTAATCTCTTTTATTATCGCTGAATTTAGGTAGACTTGTTGGTTTAATTTTTACCACTGGCATGATCTGTCCTGCAGGTACCATTATGTTTGGATTGTTTGTCATACTCGTATCTAATGCTTGTGCATCCTCAGCAGCTCTTCGGGCCCAAGAGAATTCAGCTTTCCTTGATTCAAGCTCATTGCTACACTCTTTCAGTTTGCGAACATGACTTTCAAGATCCTTTCTGTCAGGGGTGGGAATCCATCTTTCCCGTTTCAGCAAAGCTCCAGTTGCTTCTTTCACCAGTCTCATCAAGAGCTCCAGTTGTACTTCATAACTTTCATATCCAGAGCCATGGACAGGCATAGCGGCTGTACGATCAATTGAAATTGTGGTTAACACATCACTTTGTCCATATCTTTTCCAGAGATTATCTTGTACTATCTCAGTTACTTCGTCAAACTTTGCGTTACAGTCTTCTACAGCTTTTTAAAGTGCTGAAAGTTGTACCTCTGTATCATCTTCTTTAGCTTCAGTCGGTGTGCTTCTCTACAGAGAAAGTTAGCTTGTTTGGTGAAGCTGCTTTTAGCAGTGGTTCTTTCCTTTTTCAGCTGTTTAACTGATTTCCTAATGCTTCTTCAGCCATTTTCCTTAAATTTTCTTTCACTTCGTGTCAGCAGAACTATGTCTTTGGACGTCACAAAGCCGTTGATCTTTATGTCCAGCTGCTACACTCGTGGTTATCAACTGTCGAGTTATTATGGGTTTCACATATCAGTATCTGCTTCTAACTCGAAAGAGCTTCAGCCAATAACAGGGGACACAGGGAACAACTCCAAATCTGTTTCAGCATTTGTATTTTCAAGTTTGTCAGATTTGACAAGCATTTAGTTTGTCCAATAATACAACACTGTACCGGTGTAACAGTGGTAGTAGCAATAGGTAGCAATAGGTTGATAACCTTAGAAAAGGAACAAAATATATAAAATATACATTATTACCAATACTGGCCTAAACAGAACACAATATAATGTAAATAAAGACATTTACTTTACAAACTTTATCTCAGTGTTTGATAATTTGCATATTCAAGTAATATTTCCAGTATTAATGCAAGCATTTCACTTTACATGAACTATTTAAACAAATGAACAGTATAATTAACTGAATATTGTGCACAAAACCATAATGCACAAAATAATCAACTACAGTGCAACAAAATAGAAGTTATGTTTTATAGTGCACATAATTAGAAATAAGACGATGCATATGACAGTCCTTTATGATTAGGAAAAAGTCATTTCTCATACCATCAGTGTCCCTGAGATGACCAAGTGCTGATGTGCTTCCCCTGTCTCACTCACTGCAGCTTTAAACTTTATGCATGCAATCGCGAGTGTTTATTATGGTGGCTTGAAAAGCCAGCATACTGTTATCTGTCTTAAACTTATTATGGTGGCTTGAAAAGCCAGCATATTGTTATCTATCTTAAACTTATTATTATGGTGGCTTGAAAAGCCAGCATATTGTTATCTATCTTAAACTTATTATTATTCTTCTTCTTCTTCTTCTTCTTCTTCTGAGACTAATTTCTAAGTGTATCTCCTCCTAGGCCTTTCAAGCTACATACTTCAAACTTTCGTCAAACCTTCAAACTGGTCTGACTCGGGTTGCTATATCTTTTCTAACTGATCCGACCTTGGGTTTTCCGAAAAACGACCCAGAAAAAACCCAAAAGTCCCATTGACTTAACATTGGGTCAAACTTTGTGAGCTTATAACTCTGCATCAGACTGTCCTACAGACTTCTAACTGGACTCATTTAACTCAGTCTAGCCAGCAGCCAATAACTGATGACTTTTTAACTTACTAGCCACTCCCTAGCAACCACTTACAGCACCCTAGCAACTGTCCCATAGACTTCCATTGTAAAAGACTCCCATTGACTTAACAATGGATCAACCTTTGTGAGCTCATAACTCTGCATCAGACTGTCCTACAGACTAGAGTCTGGCCTCATTCAACTCAGTCTAGCCAGCAGCCAATCACTGATTACCTTTAAACTTACTAGCCACTCCCTAGCAACCAATTTCAGCACCCTAGCAACTGTCCCAGAGACTGTGACTAGCTATTCTAACACACGCTAACAGTTTTAACATCCTACTGACATGCTAATCTTGCTAGAAAGGTGCTAGCAACACGATAGTGACATGCTAGTCATGCTAGTAACATGCTAATTCATGCTAGAATCATGCTAACAACATGCTAATTCATGCTAGAAACAAGCTGACTCATGCTAGAATCATGCTAGTAACATGCTAGTTACATGCTAATTAATGCTAGAATCATGCTAGTTACATGCTAATTCATGCTAGAATCATGCTAACAACATGCTAATTCATGCTAGAAACATGCTAATGACATGCTAATTCATGCTAGTAACATGCTAGAATCATGCTAGTAACATGCTAATTCATGCTAGAATCATGCTAATAACATGCTAATTCATGCTAGAATCATGCTAGTAACATGCTAATTCATGCTAGAATCATGCTAGTAACATGCTAATTCATGCTAGAAACATGCTAGTAACATGCTAATTCATGCTAGAATCATGCTAGTAACATGCTAATTCATGCTAGAATCATGCTAGTAACATGCTAATTCATGCTAGAATCATGCTAGTAAAATGCTAATTCATGCTAGAATCATGCTAGTAACATGCTAATTCATGCTAGAATCATGCTAGTAACATGCTAATTCATGCTAGAAACATGCTAGTAACATGCTAATTCATGCTAGAATCATGCTAGTAACATGCTAATTCATGCTAGAATCATGCTAATAACATGCTAATTCATGCTAGAAACATGCTAATTCATGCTAGAATCATGCTAATAACATGCTAATTCATGCTAGAAACATGCTAGTAACATGCTAATTAATGCTAGAAACATGCTAGTAATATGCTAATTCATGCTAGAATCATGCTAGTAACATGCTAATTCATGCTAGAAACATGTTAGTAACATGCTAATTCATGCTAGAATCATGCTAGTAACATGCTAATTCATGCTAGAATCATGCTAGTGATTCCCATTCCCATGCAAGACTCCCATTTACTTAACATTGGATCAACTTTTGTGAGCTCATAACTCTGCATCAGACTGTCCTACAGACTAGAGTCTGGCCTCATTCAACTCAGTCTAGCCAGCAGCCAATCACTGATTACCTTTAAACTTACTAGCCACTCCCTAGCAACCAATTTCAGCACCCTAGCAACTGTCCCAGAGACTGTGACTAGCTATTCTAACACACGCTAACAGTTTTAACATCCTACTGACATGCTAATCTTGCTAGAAAGGTGCTAGCAACACGATAGTGACATGCTAGTCATGCTAGTAACATGCTAATTCATGCTAGAATCATGCTAACAACATGCTAATTCATGCTAGTAACAAGCTGATTCATGCTAGAATCATGCTAGTAACATGCTAGTTACATGCTAATTAATGCTAGAATCATGCTAGTTACATGCTAATTCATGCTAGAAACATGCTAATTCATGCTAGAATCATGCTAACAACATGCTAATTCATGCTAGAAACATGCTAGTAACATGCTAATTCATGCTAGAAACATGCTAGTAACATGCTAGAATCATGCTAGTAACATGCTAATTCATGCTAGTAACATGCTAATTCATGCTAGAATCATGCTAGTAACATGCTAATCCATGCTAGAATCATGCTAGTAACATGCTAATTCATGCTAGAATCATGCTAGTAAAATGCTAATTCATGCTAGAATCATGCTAGTAACATGCTAATTCATGCTAGAATCATGCTAGTAACATGCTAATTCATGCTAGAAACATGCTAGTAACATGCTAATTCATGCTAGAATCATGCTAGTAACATGCTAATTCATGCTAGAATCATGCTAATAACATGCTAATTCATGCTAGAAACATGCTAATTCATGGTAGAATCATGCTAATAACATGCTAATTCATGCTAGAAACATGCTAGTAACATGCTAAATAATGCTAGAAACATGTTAGTAACATACTAATTCATGGTAGAATCATGCTAGTAACATGCTAATTCATGCTAGAAACATGCTAGTAACATGCTAATTCATGCTAGAATCATGCTAATAACATGCTAATTCATGCTAGAAACATGCTAGTAACATGCTAATTCATGCTAGAATCATGCTAGTAACATGCTAATTCATGCTAGAATCATGCTAGTAACATGCTAATTCATGCTAGAATCATGCTAGTAACATGCTAATTCATGCTAGAATCATGCTAGTAACATGCTAATTCATGCTAGAATCATGCTAATAACATGCTAATTCATGCTAGAATCATGCTAGTAACATGCTAATTCATGCTAGAAACATGCTAGTAACATGCTAATTCATGCTAGAAACATGCTAGTAACATGCTAATTCATGCTAGAAACATGCTAATTCATGCTAGAATCATGCTAGTAACATGCTAATTCATGCTAGAAACATGCTAGTAACATGCTAATTCATGCTAGAAACATGCTAGTAACATGCTAATTCATGCTAGAAACATGCTAATTCATGCTAGAATCATGCTAATAACATGCTAAATCCTGCTAGAAACATGCTAGTAACATGCTAATTCATGCTAGAAACATGCTAGTAGTAGTAACATGCTAATTCATGCTAGAATCATGCTAGTAACATGCTAATTCATGCTAGAAACATGCTAGTAACATGCTAACTCATGCTAGAAACATGCTAGTAACATGCTAATTCATGCTAGAATCATGCTAATTCATGCTAGAAACATGCTAGTAACATGCTAATTCATGCTAGAATCATGCTAGTTACATGCTAATTTATGTTAGAATCATGCTAGTTACTTGCTAATTCATGCTAGTAACATGCTAATTCAGACTCGGCTTTTCAAGCCACCATAAAGTTTGTCCTCAAACTTTAATATCTAGTTATTATTCTTCTTCTTCTTCTTCTTCTTCTTCTTCTTCTTCTGAGACTAATTTCTGTATTAAGTGTATCTCCTCCTAGGCCTTTCAAGCTACATACTTCAAACTTTCGTCAAACCTTCGAACTGGTCTGACTCTGGTTGCTATATCTTTTCTAACTGATCCGACCTTGGGTTTTCCGAAAAACGACCCAGAAAAAACCCAAAAGTCCCATTGACTTAACATTGGGTCAAACTTTGTGAGCTCATAATTCTGCATCAGACTGTCCTACAGACTTCTAACTGGACTCATTTAACTCAGTCTAGCCAGCAGCCAATAACTGATGACTTTTTAACTTACTAGCCACTCCCTAGCAACCACTTAAAGCACCCTAGCAACTGTCCCATAGACTTCCATTGTAAAAGACTCCCAATTACTTAACATTGGATCAACCTTTGTGAGCTCATAACTCTGCATCAGACTGTCCTACAGACTAGAGTCTGGCCTCATTCAACTCAGTCTAGCCAGCAGCCAATCACGGATTACCTTTAAACTTACTAGCCACTCCCTAGCAACCAATTTGAGCACCCTAGCAACTGTCCCAGAGACTGTGACTAGCTATTCTAACACACGCTAACAGTTTTAACATCCTACTGACATGCTAATCTTGCTAGAAAGGTGCTAGCAACACGATAGTGACATGCTAGTCATGCTAGTAACATGCTAATTCATGCTAGAATCATGCTAACAACATGCTAATTCATGCTAGAAACAAGCTGACTCATGCTAGAATCATGCTAGTAACATGCTAGTTACATGCTAATTAATGCTAGAATCATGCTAGTTACATGCTAATTCATGCTAGAAACATGCTAATTCATGCTAGAATCATGCTAACAACATGCTAATTCATGCTAGAAACATGCTAATAACATGCTAATTCATGCTAGAAACATGCTAGTAACATGCTAGAATCATGCTAGTAACATGTTAATTCATGCTAGAATCATGCTAGTAACATGCTAATTCATGCTAGAATCATGCTAGTAACATGCTAATTCATGCTAGAAACATGCTAGTAACATGCTAATTCATGCTAGAATCATGCTAGTAACCTGCTAATTCATGCTAGAAACATGCTAGTAACATGCTAATTCATGCTAGAAACATGCTAGTAACATGCTAATCCATGCTAGAATCATGCTAGTAACATGCTAATTCATGCTAGAATCATGCTAGTAAAATGCTAATTAATGCTAGAATCATGCTAGTAACATGCTAATTCATGCTAGAATCATGCTAGTAACATGCTAATTCATGCTAGAATCATGCTAATAACATGCTAATTCATGCTAGAAACATGCTAATTCATGCTAGAATCATGCTAATAACATGCTAATTCATGCTAGAAACATGCTAGTAACATGCTAATTAATGCTAGAAACATGCTAGTAACATGCTAAATAATGCTAGAAACATGTTAGTAACATACTAATTCATGGTAGAATCATGCTAGTAACATGCTAATTCATGCTAGAAACATGCTAGTAACATGCTAATTCATGCTAGAATCATGCTAATAACATGCTAATTCATGCTAGAAACATGCTAGTAACATGCTAATTCATGCTAGAATCATGCTAGTAACATGCTAATTCATGCTAGAATCATGCTAGTAACATGCTAATTCATGCTAGAATCATGCTAGTAACATGCTAATTCATGCTAGAATCATGCTAGTAACATGCTAATTCATGCTAGAATCATGCTAATAACATGCTAATTCATGCTAGAATCATGCTAGTAACATGCTAATTCATGCTAGAAACATGCTAGTAACATGCTAATTCATGCTAGAAACATGCTAGTAACATGCTAATTCATGCTAGAAACATGCTAATTCATGCTAGAATCATGCTAGTAACATGCTAATTCATGCTAGAAACATGCTAGTAACATGCTAATTCATGCTAGAAACATGCTAGTAACATGCTAATTCATGCTAGAAACATGCTAATTCATGCTAGAATCATGCTAATAACATGCTAAATCCTGCTAGAAACATGCTAGTAACATGCTAATTCATGCTAGAAACATGCTAGTAGTAGTAACATGCTAATTCATGCTAGAATCATGCTAGTAACATGCTAATTCATGCTAGAAACATGCTAGTAACATGCTAACTCATGCTAGAAACATGCTAGTAACATGCTAATTCATGCTAGAATCATGCTAATTCATGCTAGAAACATGCTAGTAACATGCTAATTCATGCTAGAATCATGCTAGTTACATGCTAATTTATGTTAGAATCATGCTAGTTACTTGCTAATTCATGCTAGTAACATGCTAATTCAGACTCGGCTTTTCAAGCCACCATAAAGTTTGTCCTCAAACTTTAATATCTAGTTATTATTCTTCTTCTTCTTCTTCTTCTTCTTCTTCTTCTTCTGAGACTAATTTCTGTATTAAGTGTATCTCCTCCTAGGCCTTTCAAGCTACATACTTCAAACTTTCGTCAAACCTTCGAACTGGTCTGACTCTGGTTGCTATATCTTTTCTAACTGATCCGACCTTGGGTTTTCCGAAAAACGACCCAGAAAAAACCCAAAAGTCCCATTGACTTAACATTGGGTCAAACTTTGTGAGCTCATAATTCTGCATCAGACTGTCCTACAGACTTCTAACTGGACTCATTTAACTCAGTCTAGCCAGCAGCCAATAACTGATGACTTTTTAACTTACTAGCCACTCCCTAGCAACCACTTAAAGCACCCTAGCAACTGTCCCATAGACTTCCATTGTAAAAGACTCCCAATTACTTAACATTGGATCAACCTTTGTGAGCTCATAACTCTGCATCAGACTGTCCTACAGACTAGAGTCTGGCCTCATTCAACTCAGTCTAGCCAGCAGCCAATCACGGATTACCTTTAAACTTACTAGCCACTCCCTAGCAACCAATTTGAGCACCCTAGCAACTGTCCCAGAGACTGTGACTAGCTATTCTAACACACGCTAACAGTTTTAACATCCTACTGACATGCTAATCTTGCTAGAAAGGTGCTAGCAACACGATAGTGACATGCTAGTCATGCTAGTAACATGCTAATTCATGCTAGAATCATGCTAACAACATGCTAATTCATGCTAGAAACAAGCTGACTCATGCTAGAATCATGCTAGTAACATGCTAGTTACATGCTAATTAATGCTAGAATCATGCTAGTTACATGCTAATTCATGCTAGAAACATGCTAATTCATGCTAGAATCATGCTAACAACATGCTAATTCATGCTAGAAACATGCTAATAACATGCTAATTCATGCTAGAAACATGCTAGTAACATGCTAGAATCATGCTAGTAACATGTTAATTCATGCTAGAATCATGCTAGTAACATGCTAATTCATGCTAGAATCATGCTAGTAACATGCTAATTCATGCTAGAAACATGCTAGTAACATGCTAATTCATGCTAGAATCATGCTAGTAACCTGCTAATTCATGCTAGAAACATGCTAGTAACATGCTAATTCATGCTAGAAACATGCTAGTAACATGCTAATCCATGCTAGAATCATGCTAGTAACATGCTAATTCATGCTAGAATCATGCTAGTAAAATGCTAATTCATGCTAGAATCATGCTAGTAACATGCTAATTCATGCTAGAATCATGCTAGTAACATGCTAATTCATGCTAGAATCATGCTAATAACATGCTAATTCATGCTAGAAACATGCTAATTCATGCTAGAATCATGCTAATAACATGCTAATTCATGCTAGAAACATGCTAGTAACATGCTAATTAATGCTAGAAACATGCTAGTAACATGCTAATTCATACTAGAATCATGCTAACAACATGCTAATTCATGCTAGAAACATGGTAGTAACATGCTAATTCATGCTAGAATCATGCTAGTTACATGCTAATTCCTGCTAGAATCATGCTAGTAACATGCTAATTCATGCTAGAAACATGCTAGTAACATGCTAATTCATGCTAGAATCATGCTAATTCATGCTAGAAACATGCTAGTAACATGCTAATTCATGCTAGAATCATGCTAGTTACATGCGAATTCATGCTAGAATCATCCTAGTAACATGCTAATTCATACTAGAAACATGCTAGTAACATGCTAGTAACATGCTAGTAACATGCTAGAATCATGCTAGAAACATGCTAATTCATGCTAACAACATGCTAATTCATGCTAGAAACATGCTAGTAACATGCTAATTCATGCTAGAATCATGCTAGTAACATGCTAATTCATACTAGAATCATGCTAACAACATGCTAATTCATGCTAGAAACATGGTAGTAACATGCTAATTCATGCTAGAATCATGCTAGTTACATGCTAATTCCTGCTAGAATCATGCTAATAACATGCTAATTCATGCTAGAATCATGCTAGTAACATGCTAATTCATGCTATAATCATGCCAGTAACATGTTAATTCATGCTAGAATCATGCTAATAACATGCTAATTCATGCTAGAATCATGCTAATTCATGCTAGAAAAATGCTAGTAACATGCTAATTAATGCTAGAATCATGCTAATTGATGTTAGCAACTGCTTAGCAACCACTCAGAATACTTTAGCAACCGCCTAGCAACAACCTAGAAACATGCTAACATATATGTACTTATCTATGCCGACTGTTTCAAACTTCATAAAAACTGCTTAAGTTATTTACACTTTAAAACGACTTCAAACTTTTAGACTCGGCTTTTCAAGCCACCATAAAGTTTGTCCTCAAACTTTAATATCTAGTTAATCTAGCGATCGCTTTCTCCAGCTTTCAGCGGTGTCTGCATGCATCTGCCATGTGAGTTTTCTGTCTTCCGCGTTGACTCGGCACTTTCCATATCTCCTCGGCACTTCCCGTATCCCCTCGGCAAGCTCCGTCAGCCAATTGTTTCCGCCAAATACTTTCGGTTTTGATAGATGTGCCTAATTCCTTAATGCATTGATTAATATGAAGTGCAAATCCGCGATTTGACTTTACAAACACTGTACCCTCAAAACACTTCAGTAAGTTACTGATGTTTTAGAATATTAACTATCAGAACTATTTTATAGATTTTTACTTCTTGTGTTATATGTGTGGCTTAAATAAACTGAAAAGTGTTTACCATCTTTGTTTTCTTTCTCTTCAGGCTGAATAATAGCAAGATTACAGCAGAAGGTTGTGCTTATTTGACTTCAGCATTTAATTCAAATCCTTCACACCTGATAGAGCTCAATCTGAGTGAAAATAAACTAGAAGACTCTGGAGTAGTGAAAATCTGCCCTCTGCTGAAAAATACACAGTGCAGACTGGAGAAACTGAGGTCTGTATTTACATTATTGCACATTTCTACGTGAAATGTTAATAAAAATTTGAGTTTGATTTTTATAAAGTTATGAAAATGTGGTTTAAGTTTAACCTTTTCATCTCTGTTTCACTGTGACCAATATTCTGCCTACCATCTCCTGTTTTTGAAACTATTATTTAATTCACATTCATCCGTTTTAGTGAATTAAGTCTTTTATAATCACCTTTTGCTCACACTTTTCGTCGATGTTTAATGCCTCGTGACTAAACAAAGGGCACCAATGTGATCGTGCATGCCAACGTGCAAAACGGCAGGCATAAAAGAATTATTTTTAAAAGAAACGCCTCATGCTTGTTTTTTTTTTTTCTTGTTTTTTTTCTTTTTTTTTTGATGCACAACTTTTTTTTCTTTAATTAATTGCACGTTCATTAAGTGCCATCTAATGTCAGAGGGTTTTTACACTCTTCTCTATGCTGATGAAAATCACCTAGGTTTAAATTAAGAAAAACGTCTCTAAAAACACTGACGATAAGTGTGAGTAAAAAAAGCATCCCAGTGTATACAAGACTTTAGTGCTTGTATTTAGGATTTCTAGAGTAGATCAGCATGCTAATCTTGTTTGTTTTCAGAAGATGCTTATGAAGCAGGCTTAAACTTGTTTGTTCAACTGTGTCTCAAAGAATAACAAATACTGTTATTTTCTAGTCTTTCAGACTGCAGTATCAGTGAAGAAGGTTATAAAGCTCTGGCTTCAGCTCTGAGATCAAACCCTTCACACCTGATAGAGCTGGATCTAAGAGGAAATGATCCTGGACAATCAGGAGTGAAGGAGCTCACTGATTTACTGCAGATTACAGAGTGTGCCCTGAAGACACTGAGGTGAGACCGGATGAGTTAATACAAAATAAATGATATGCAAGCAATTTATTAATTACCATATTGTTTCACTAATGTAGTCTGATCCACACATGAATAATTTCACACATGTATCCACTAGACTCTGCTGCTGTTTATCATTACTCTTGCTTTAATTTAGATTAGATTTTGAGTAATCCTGCTTCATCTTCTCTGCTGCAGGTTTTTGAGTGGTGATGCAGATGAAGCCTGTAAACATCTGAGTAAAGTTCTGGGTGTAAACCTGTTACTCATGAGAGAGCTGAATCTGAGTGAGCGTGATCTCGGATACTCGGGTTTGAAGAAACTTGCTGCTGTACTGACAGATAAACACTGTAAACTCAACACACTGATGTAAGTTATAATAACCCTTTCAGTGAATTTGTGTTATGCTGAATAACATCTGACTTTAACTGTAATTGTGTATCTTTGAACACAGTCTGAATGACAGCACTATCTCAGAGGAAGATTGTCGTGTTCTGACTGCGGCTTTTAATTCAAACCCATCAAATCTGACAGAGCTGAATTTAAATGGGACTCAACTCACAAACTCAGGAATGAAGAGCTTCACCACTCTGTTTCAAAACCAACAGTGTAGACTGGAAAAGCTGATGTAAGTTCCCCCCCCAACCATTACTTAGTAACCCAACTTAGTTACTTAGTGTAACTAAGTAACCACTTAGTTACACAGTTACATTGTGTAACTAAAAGTGTTAAACTGTGTTTATAGCTATATTACATAGCATTTTCTGTCTCTTATACAGGTTCAGCTGCATCAGTATTACAGCAGAAGGTTGTGCTGCTTTGACTTCAGCGTTTAGCTCAAACCCTTCACACCTGATAGAGCTCAATCTAAGTGGAAATAAACTAGAAAACTCAGGAGTAACAGAAATCTCCAATCTACTGGCAAACTCACAGTGCAAGCTGAAGATACTCAGGTAAGAGTTTGCTGAATTTGAATTTAATCCTTAACCACCAACTACTCTTAATAACTAATATGTAAATAATGCAGTGCTTAATAGACCCTTTACACATAATGTCATGCGGTGTCCGGTTTCACTCCATACTTCCGCCTACATAGAACTCCCCATAGAGAATTCACCCAGTCAGCTGTATATTTACTACAGATATGGTTAGATGACGACAATGACTGTTTTCTGTTGTCTGCATTCAAGGTGGGACATCTGACATTTAAAAAAAAAATTCAGATCATCCAGATTTCTGCTTGAATTAAGAAATGGGATTTAAACGGAGTCTATTGCTTTGTGTTGCTGTATTTACTGCAAATGAAGTTGGTACATACTTGTCAGCATTTCTCAAATAAAGATTTCAGATGTTTACGTGGGTGCTGAACAATCTTTGTCAAATTATTATTATTTTTTTTGTCCTTGTAATAAAAAACGTGGGTGTTTTACTGTGGTTCTACAGTGGACAGCTGATTTACAAACACATTCATATTATTCACATTCGACTGCTCAGTTAACTCAGTATTTTCAGACATTTTGTCCTATGTAGGTATTTTATTCATGAACAAAACATTTATGTCTATTTAATATTCAAATGAAATTTAAAAGAATTACAATGTTGTATGCAACAAGCAATCAAACAAAATCATTACAAAAATGTACAATTGCAAATATAACACCAAGAAGACGACATTTTAATTCAGTATTATTAGTTCATGAATTTATTTGTAGCAATATTAATTAAAAGGTAAGGCTAGTGAATCAATAAATAATAAATTATGAAACTGGTTGCATTAATAGACATAACTACCAGGCAATATGCAAATATTTAATAGAGAATCATACTCATGCTGGACAATTTATATACAGATCATATAAATTTATTTATAGCAGCTTTAAAGTAAAAATTTGTCCATTATTAAGGAAATAATCTTAATAAGTGAAAAGGTTGCAAACATACTTTCCTTAAAAAATAATTACTTATTCCTATTCTAAATAACTTAAAGATTCATGTTCAAACTCAGAAAGCAGTTCAGTATTGAAAGAGAAACATTTGGACACATGTCCAATACTGTTATAGTCTTAAATCAGAATGTGCAATGTTAAAATTTTTAGTTCTAAATTTTCCAGAGAAGTCTCCCAATCATTCAAAGGTAAACTGGAACTAAAAATACACTGCGATGCCGATAGGGGGAAGTGAAGTGATGTTATTGTGAAAAGGGTCTAATGCATTGATATTGATGTATTGATAATTTATATTTTAGAAAGCCTGTCATAAAAAAATAATCAATAACAAAGTATGAAAATTTATTTTGTGAAGCACATTATATATGTATATAATACAGTCAAGAATACAGTATTTTATAGCTGTATTTATAAACTGCTTACTAATGTAATTAATACAATAATACTTTAATAATTATACTTACTAATACATTAATATTAATGTGGAGTTAATGCTTGACAAATAATTAACTCTTTGCTATTGCTTAATAAATTATTCATAGTGTGCAGAAATTATAAAATTACAAATTACAAAGTTACAAATGTTTTTTGAAATGAATAATTAATTACATTTGAAAATTGTTTGCGTTCCTCCAGTCTTTCAGACTGCAGTATCAGTGAAGAAGGTTATAAAGCTCTGGCTTCAGCTCTGAGATCAAACCCTTTACACCTGATAGAGCTGGATCTCAGAGGAAATGATCCTGGACAATCAGGAGTGAAGGAGCTCACTGATTTGATTCCAGAGTGTGCACTGAAAACACTGAGGTGAGACACAATTAAATAATACAAAATAAGCCAGAAACTAAATTAATATTAGAAATATTATTTCATTGAATACAGTCTCTTAGGTAAACTCAAGATAAACCAATCCACGCTCTGTTCAGCAGATACATTGTTGTTTTTCATTGTGGTTAGTCAAGAACTTTCCTATGTTTTCAGGTTTTTGAGTCCTGCTGCTGATGAATTCTGTCAGTTTGTGACTGGAATTGTGGGTAAAAACCCGTTACTCCTGAAAGAACTGAATCTGAGTGATCGTGAACTAGGAGACACCCGAGTGAATCAACTCTCTGATCTACTGCAGGATAAACACTGTAAACTTCACACACTTCAGTAAGTAATTGATATTTTGGAATGTTAACTATTAGAACTATTATATATATTTTCACTTGTGTTATATGTGTGGCTTAAATAAACTGAAAAGTGTTTACCCTCTTTGTTTTCTTTCTCTTCAGGCTGAATAATAACAGGATTACAGCAGAAGGTTGTGCTTATTTGACTTCAGCATTTAATTCAAATCCTTCACACCTGATAGAGCTCAATCTGAGTGGGAATAAACTAGAAGACTCTGGAGTAGTGAAAATCTGTCCTCTGCTGAAAAATACACAGTGCAGACTGGAGAAACTGAGGTCTGTATTTACATTATTGCACATTTCTACATGAAATGTTAAAGAGAATTTGAGTTTGATTTTATAAAGTTATGAAAATGTGGTTTAAGTTTAACCTTTTCATCTCTGTTTCACTGTGACCAATATTCTGCCTACCATCTCCTGTTTTTGAAACTATTTATAAATTAATTAAACCTTTAGTGCTTGTATTGATATTTTCAATAGTAGATCAGCATGCTAATCTCATTCATTTTCAAAATTTATTTATAAAGCAGGTTACTTAAACTTGTTTGATCCGCTGTGTCTCAAAGAATAACAAATACTGTTATTTTCTAGTCTTTCAGACTGCAGTATCAGTGAAGAAGGTTATAAAGCTCTGGCTTCAGCTCTGAGCTCAAACTCTTCACACCTGATAGAGCTGGATCTCAGAGGAAATGATCCTGGACCATCAGGAGTGAAGAAGCTCACTGATTTACAACAGGGTGATTGCTGTGAACTAAAAACCATCAGGTAAAATTGTCTTTGAATATTTAAAAAACAAGAGACACCAGCTAGTTCAGGTAGACAAATAGGGCCATGTGGCGTTGAGATGACAAGAAGAAAAAATAGTAGAATTTAAAATGAAATAATTTAGCAATGTTACAAAACTGACTTTAATGAGACTTAAACTCAGATTTTTTGAAACGATAATAGTTGTTTGATTGCAGTTATTGCAGTTATTTTTTACCTAACTACTTCCATACAATTTGTTTAGCAATTCATTTTAAAATCCCTCCTTTCTGGTGATCAGAAGCAGAATGTCATCAAGTGTTGACACAAGCAGCCATGGTACAGACTATATGTGTGAGCCCAATGTAGGAATAAATTGATAAGGCACTGCAGTATGAACTCCAGCATACTGCTCTATTCTTCACCATAACTCCAAGTAATAACAGCAACATACATTCAGTATTAATTAGCACAGTGGCAAAAGTTGAACCATTTTGAATTTGAACATTGACTGTGATGTGCGCAAGATTTGTTCTGCTGTGTAAGATCTTTGGTTAGCATGTTCAAGCCATTAAAATCAATCAGGTTTGTGGCTCAGCACTTTCTGTGTTTGGTGTAAATGCTTCTTTAAGCACACTATTAGACCTTACCAGGCTTTTTCATTGTACAGTACTGGCAACACTATTGTCGGCTACTCACTCTAATGGTTTGGTTACTCTGAGTAACTGGCAACAGTGTTGTCAGTTAGTTACTATAATAGAGCAGTAGCGTTAACTAACTGGAAACTGTACTGTACTGTAGTGTTACAACTCACAGCATTATATTGCAACGGTATGTCATTTATAGTTATTGTAGTGTTACTAGAATTGATCAGTATTCTTAAGTGTTATTAAATTAGACAGCATATAAATTCTTCAGAAAAATGTATTTTATTGTTTTGGCATCAAACAAATATGCAACAAAAAATGTACAACAAAATTAAAGAAATCAGCAGATATCAATACATTTTCTATTTACAATGAAACACAAAGGTTCAATTAATAAACAACACATGCAGTGTATATAGCACAGGTGTCAAACATTTAAATATTATATAACAGAGGGCCACAGGTCTGCACAGTTTAGCATTAACTCTAATTTAACACACCTGATCAAACTAATTGAGGCTTATTAGAAATCTACAGGTTATGTTGAAGCAGGGTGGGAACTAAACTAAAATTTGACAACATTTAAACAACTGCCAACATTTATCACAATCACATATCCAATAAAAACAATATAAATTAATTAATTAACAAACTCCATCCATAGCAAAAAATAAAAAATCATTCAGCACTGATCCTCATGTTGTTCCAAACCTGTAGTAATAAAAAACAAAACAAATAACCTGATTTATGCATTTATTTCAGAAACTCTTTATTCTACAAATACCACTTTTACTTTTTCAGAGAATAGAGCACTCAGAAGTAAACAAATCAAACACCTATGGCTCTCTTAAAGGGCCAACATATTCTGAAAAGTTTTTCCACAATTTTGTGTTTAGAATAAGACAGACAGCCTGTGGAAGTTTGTGTCAATGTCTAAATCATTGTTTTCTGCATTAAGATAAATGCACTATTCTATATATATAGCACAATAAAAGAGTAGATGGGACAGTAATGGCTGAACAGTAATTTACCATTTATTATCACAGTTACTACCTTTAATGGCTACATAAAGTTAATTAATGTAATTTATTATTTGCACGATACAATTTCATACAAATGACAGTACCTTTTACAGTAAAATACTGTTTTATTTTGTTACAGCAAAACACTGGTTATTTTAAAGTTATTTACTGCATAATCAACAGTAAGGTTTAACAGTGCAGGTCTCATACCAGACATGCTGTGCCACACTGTCTTTACGTGATTTTCTATTCATCACTAAGCAATGTGATTCAAGTGTCCAGTGTGCAACTCCATTAAGCTGGTTAACCAGAGACCTTCAAAGCTGCATAGAGCAAACATAATCTAAACTAAATACATATTTATATTTTGCATACTACAGAGTATAAAAAGGCAACCATTTTAGTCATACTTACAGGCTGTGAATTTGAAGAAGCAGGTCCAAATAAACTGAGAAACTGAGTCCAATGTACAAATAAGGTGGAGTTTAGAGACTTCAGTGCAGTTAAACGCTTTCCGTAATGTGGTGAACCAACTAAACCAAAACTTTCTTTGCAGTATTGTATCATGTCTAAATGAATACAGAGTGATTTATTTTGATCTGTGTCTCCAGTTTTCAATATATGCAAATAATTTTCTGTAATGTTAGTTCACAAAATGAATAAAAAAAGATAGTTTTACCTGAACACATACCTTCAGTATTGATGAGAAATGAAAAAACATTTGTGCATGTGTAGATATTTAACATAATATAAACATTACTATAAGGTTACAAAGACATAAAATAGATTATTTAAACAAATAGATTATTTGTTGTTGTTTTTATTTACACCTTTTTAAAAAAATTAATTGCATAATAGATTTACATGTATATAAATGACGATACTGTATTTTAAACATCCGCAAAGAAAGGAACAAAAAAACTGAAATAGAAATCAGACTAGGCTATATGGGGATGTCTTAAAAACAAATAAACTGATTTTAGTAATTACAGTAGTTTTGCCTCAAAAACTGTTGGTTCACTTTTGAATTTTACATTAGATTTATTATGTTTTAGACAATTTTTGTGGCACCACAAGTCAAACAAGTCTTTAGTCATATTTTAATAACAAATGCATGGCAAATTATATGATTTTGACTAATTATGCTGTTTTTTATTCTCTGGCTTGTATCATTATATTTTCTCAGCAAAAGTGCGAGACACTATCATAATTTTCAGCAATTTCAGACTGAACCTAAGTATAAAGGGATGGAAGCTGCAAAAAAAAGCATGCAAATCTAGTGTGCCTATTTTATGTTATTTCCTGTAGGTTTTTAAGGAGTTCTGCTGCACAGGAAGCGTGTGACTGTCTTACTAATGTTCTGGGTAAAAGTCCATTATTACTGACAGAACTGGATCTGAGTGAAGATAAATTAGGAGATCTGGATGTAGAGAAACTCTCTGCTCTTCTGATGGACTCTCATAGCAAAGTGGAGAAAATCAAGTGAGTGAACATAAGTTTATGCATAATAACGTTACTGATTATTTATTTTTAAAGACTGTCAGTCATATGTGTAAGCATACAGTACATACTGTTGATCTGATGTGTTGAAAATGTGCTGATTAATAAATAATGCTGTTCTTGTGTTTAGGCTGAGTAATTGTGAAAAGCTGACAGAGAAAAGCTGTTCAGTTCTAGCTACTGTTCTCTCCTCCAAAACCATCCTGAAAGAGATGAACCTGAACAACAGTCGTCTGTTGGACTCAGGAGTCAGAGAGATCTGTAAAGGATTAGGGAATCGAATGTGTGAGCTGAAGATACTCAAGTCAGTACATCCAGATACACTGCAGATAACACCACTAACCCTGTAGTATAATTACTTTTTATTATTATATTATTATTACTTAACTCACCATGAAAAAATTAAACATAACCACAATAGTTTTGCTAAACTCAGTGACGCCTACTTCTTCTGTCATTCTGTGCCTCTGAGTTGCAGGAAGCTTTCAGGCAACACAATAATATTGTAGACAACATTAATTAAACATTATATTTCATTTGTGTATATATATTTTCTAGTCTTTCAGACTGCAGTATCAGTGAAGAAGGTTATAAAGCTCTGGCTTCAGCTCTGAGATCAAACCCTTCACACCTGATAGAGCTGGATCTCAGAGGAAATGATCCTGGACAATCAGGAGTGAAGGAGCTCACTGATTTACTACAGGATCCACACTGTACACTGAAGACACTGAGGTGAGTATTAAAATAGCAATCTTCTCCTTAATAAAGCTTAATAAAAAGCTTAATAAAAAAAAAGGACAGTAATCCATTAAAAAAAAAATCAAACTAATGTCAGACTTCAGAGAGAAAAAAAGCTAGTCTGGTGAAGCTTTTATTATTGAGATCAGAAAAATTCCCATTAATTATTACTATGAATGAATGAATGTGTTTAAATAGTGCTTTTATTGTTTATTGCCGTACACCCAAAGTGCCATACAGTCATATGAGGGGGTCTCTCCTCATAACCACCAGTGTGCAGCATCTACCTGAATGTTGTGACTGCAGCCACAGGACAACGATGCAATTGCTTCACCACACACCATCTGCAGGTGGAGAGGAGAGACAGAAAGAGCCAGTTCAGTGGATGAGGAGGTTTAGGAGGACATGATTGTTTTTTTTTTATGATTATTTATTTATTGCAGAACAAAGCCAGCATACATAGCTAGCAACAACTTTGTACAAGCCGGAGGACATGATTGTTGAGGGTATTGACCATAGTCTAAGCCATGCCCTAAAGTTTCCACAGGCCAATTGTGGGATTAGCTACCATTGCCAGGGGCATGATGTCTGTCAAGCTTTTAAGTGAAGAAACCATACCGATGCGTTGTGCATATGGTATCTTAAAAGTTTGGATGGGGTGGTGGAATATTTTCCCTTCCATAACATAAAAAAATGTATAGTTCCTGCTTTCTGTATACTGTTGATTGGTTGGCGTTTACGTGTTTCATTGGCTGTAGCGATAACTAGACATGGTATTGGCACTGCATTCCTTTTATTAGCCTTTGGCTTGTGGCAGAGCTGTGGTAGACTCATGCAGGAGGACTTTGTTTGTGTTGTTGATCATTTATGGCTCAGCATCTCTGACTCTTGCCAGGTTCAATGCATAGATTTAGACCCATAATGTGTAAGTAGTAGCCTGGTGTGCTAAAAACAAAAGCAAGAGGATGTTATCATTGGAAAGTGCTCAGGCTGATGTCTTGTATTTATTCCACAAGACTTATGGATCCTTTTCTCGAATAATATTTATTAGATTATTTTCAAATGGTCAGCATATGAGGGTTTTGAATTTAGCTTCAATATTGATTAAATTATTTTCTAATCAATTGCATATTATGTTGTGGATATACTCTTCTAATGCTCTCTGCAGTCCCCTTTCTCTTGCTCTCTGAAATATCTAAGATACCTGTTCACCAAACATGTCTATTTATGATTTGAATTGGTGTGAAAGCTTGACAGGCATAGTAATAGTAACTCAAGTAGCCGTGGCTTAGTGAAGAGTCAATTTGGCCAGGACATTGGGGTCACACCCCTACTCTTTGTGTCATAAGATTTTTAAAGCCCACAGAGATTCTGGAACTTAGTTTAATGTTTCATCTGTAAAAAAAAAGTGCTTTTTACAGTACTGTATAGTGTCCCTTTCTCTAAACTGGGACCCATATATACCACAGTCTGAGCACCCCCTGCTGGACTTAGAGACTTTCCCAGGTGGTCTTCCATCCAGGTTCTGACCCAGGCTCATCCCTGCTTAGTTTTACTCTGCACCTTTAACATTTTTTGTCTTCAGGTTTTTGAGTCCTGCAGCAGAAGAAGTCTTTCAGTTTGTGACTGGAATTGTGGGTAAAAACCCGTTACTCCTGAAAGAACTGAATCTGAGTAATCATGAATTAGGAGACACACAAGTGAATCAACTCTCGGTTCTGCTGAAAGATAAACACTGTACAATCAACACACTTCAGTAAGTTACTGATGTTTTAGAATATTAACTATTTTATAGATTTGTACTTCTGGTGTTATATGTGTGGCTAAAACAAACTAAATAAAATGCTTCCCTCTTTGTTTTCTTTCTCTTCAGGCTGAATAATAGCAAGATTACAGCAGAAGGTTGTGCTTCTTTGACTTCAGCATTTAATTCAAATCCTTCACACCTGATAGAGCTCAATCTGAGTGAAAATAAACTAGAAGACTCTGGAGTAGTGAAAATCTGCCCTCTGCTGAAAAATACACAGTGCAGACTGGAGAAACTGAGGTCTGTATTTACATTATTGCACATTTTTACACAAAATGTTAAAGAAAATTTGAGTTTGATTTTATAAAGTTATGAAAATGTGGTTTAAGTTTAACCTTTTCATCTCTCTTTCACTTTGACCAATATTCTGCCTACCATCTCCTGTTTTTGAAACTATTATTTAATTCACATTCATCCGTTTTAGTTAATTAGGTCTTTTATAATCACCTTTGTAGCACTCTCTTCACTTGACACAAGAAGAGGGCTCTGGGTTCCCAAGATAACTGTATAAACTTGCAATTAGTCCAATGACAAAAAATGAAATTTAGTAAAACAGATCCTTTATTTCTCCTTTTAGCCAGTTGTAATATATTGTTTAACTGAACATATGTGGAAAGAAAACAAATAAAATGGAATAAAAATTAAATTAATAGCAAAATCACTCTCAATAGTTATAAATGTCTCTCATCTAAAATGACAAGAATACAAAAAATAATGAAACAAAAAAACTTCTTCAAAAATATATGGGTCTGTCTTATTTCAATATAAAACAGTCACTTTATAGTGATATAATTTGTTTCTGAAATATCAGACTGAAAATAACTAACTATTTATGAGTATAAACAAAATAGCTTTGCAGAAAGTCCTAAAACAATAATAAATAGTTATCCTTACAACAGAAACGACCAAGAACCATTTAAATGCACTCATAAAAGTGCAAAATGTTCACCAATAAAGACCTTAATACTGAACAGTCACAGGCAAATGGTTAATTCCCTATATTCAATATCACACAGCATTCAATTAAAGGTATTATTGTTGTTCACTGGGCCTAGACTCAATCTGTGTGTAGAAAAAAAAAGGAAGAAATTAAATAAACAAAACAAACACCCCCTCGTTGCAGGCCTGTACGTTGCTTGGGAGCGTTGTGGCACAAATCAAATGCCCCTTCACTCTAACGAGCAAGCACAATGTACTCACAAATCCAAACGATCCTTCTGCTTGATCCAGCTGACTCACGCGACGCCGGCGACTCGAGCAGATGACACAACAGGTGCAAACTCGTCCAGCGCAGTCAGCAGAAACAACGATTGTCTTGCGACCAATGTTTTTTTAGATGATAGGATCTAGCATTGGAATCCTCAGCATTCGTTAATCTCTCGTCATCTCCCCGCGATGTCCGATCTCTGCAGTTCACATCAAACTGGTCTAGTTGACTTAATAACCGCACGTGGTTATTTTCTCGACAGTCTTGTGAAAAGAAAACTACATTTTCAACGAAAATTAGCCGAGAGAGCAGCGTGAAACACTCTGCGCGTTTCTTTCAGCTCTTCCCATTCCTTTCCTCTCACTCTCAAGACCCGCTCTCTCTCTCCCCAGTCCTGTCACTCAGGCATGTCCTTCAGCCAATCAAATTTGAGTATGTCACAGGTTAACCATCAAGTTAGATGGATGCAAGAGAAGCACATGTTTGTTATGTACATTTCACCTAAACTATACAAATGTATACAACTTTATTTAAAACGGAAAATACATAAAATCCTTAAAATAAAACAAAACAAAATCCAGTATTTGACCCTTGGAATAATGTTTAATTTACCTGGGTTACACCTTTAATTGTAATTATAATCACTGTTCAATCCAGGGTGCTTTTGCTCACACTTTTCGTCGATGTTTAATGCCTCGTGACTAAACAAAGGGTGCCAATGTGATCGTGCATGAAAACATGCAAAACGGCAGGGATAAAAGCAATATTTTTAAAAGATATATATATATATATATATTTTTTTTTTTTTTGATGCACAATTTTTTTTTCTTTCATTAATTGCACGTTCATTAAGTGCCATCTAATGTCAGAGGGTTTTTACACTCGTCTCTATGCCGATGAAAATCACCTGGGTTTAAATTAAGAAAAACGTCTCTAAAAACACTGACGATAAGTGTGAGTAAAAAAAAGCATCCCAGTGTATACAAGACTTTAGTGCTTGTATTTAGGATTTCTAGAGTAGATCAGCATGCTAATCTTGTTTGTTTTCAGAAGTTGCTTATGAAGCAGATTACTTAAACTTGTTTGTTCAACTGTGTCTCAAAGAATAACAAATACTGTTATTTTCTAGTCTTTCAGACTGCAGTATCAGTGAAGAAGGTTATAAAGCTCTGGCTTCAGCTCTGAGATCAAACCCTTCACACCTGATAGAGCTGGATCTAAGAGGAAATGATCCTGGACAATCAGGAGTGAAGGAGCTCACTGATTTACCACAGGATCCACACTGTACACTGAAGACACTGAGGTGAACCATGAGGAAATATTTCATAAATAAATTATGCATATTGATTAAGAGAAATACTATTAATAAGCAATACACAATTATAGGCTGGTGAATTATTTATTTTTATTTTGCTATTAAAAAAATGATTATTTTATGTAACTCAAATGATATTAGATTAGATTAGATTCAACTTTATTGTCATCACACATGTACAAGTACAAGGCAATGAAATGCAAGAGGATATCTTCTGTTACATGACATTTAAAGAAATTAACTAACTCTTGAATCGTTTTCTTCTCTCAGGTTTTTGAGTCCTGATGATGATAAAGTCTGTCAATTTGTGACAGGAATTGTGGGTGAAAACCCGTTACTCCTGAAAGAACTGAATCTGAGTAATCGTGAACTAGGAGACACACAAGTGAATCAACTCTCTACTCTACTGCAGGATAAACATTGTAGAGTCAACACATTCATGTGAGTATCTTACATTGTTTTCAAAAGTATAAAAATAATGTATATTATTGTAATAAAACATTTTTTAATAAAAAATGTATTACATGGCTCTTTAGAATGTTTAATTTTAATTGATAAACAGCAATCACTAAATTGGTGCCATCTTGTGACTGAATATTGTAGGCTGCAATTGTTTACATCTTTTCTTCTTTCAAGCTTTGTCTAATTAAAGAGTTGATCAATTATTACAGCACAGATTATTGTTTTATGTTCAATCTATTTTTTATTTATTTTTTGCTTGTAGAATAAAGCGCTTCAGTCTCATTCAAAAGCTGCTGAAAAGCCCATCTGGCTCTATTCTCAGATAACATCTGCCAGGATATACATTATTACCCTTTGTCTAATAAAAAACTATTATAAAGATACAACTATAATTCCTTTTGTATACTTGTGTGTTATAGCTGAAAATGTTTCCTCTCTTATCTTTCTCTTCAGGCTGAATAATAACAGGATTACAGCTGAAGGTTGTGCTGCTTTAACTTCAGCATTTAATTTAAACCCTTCACACCTGATAGAGCTCAATCTGAGTGGAAATAATCTAGGAGACTCAGGAGTAGAGAAGATCTGTCCTCTGCTGAAAAATACACAATGCCGATTAGAGAAACTGAGGTGTGTATTTTTATTTTTGTACGTTTTCACATTAGTATAGTGAACAAAATTCTTAAAATGACTCTTTAGTTATGTTGGCTGAAAAAATATACATTTTTAAATAATATGATGGTTAATAAATAATGGTGGGATTTACGTTTTGAATGTACTGATCATTCAACATGTTAGGTTAATAATGTGTTTTCATTAAATATGGCATTGTTTTCATGCATATATATTGTGTGTTTTATAAATCAATTCCTAAATTGATTTATAAAAAGCATATTGGCCTAGATTTTTGCAAGACTTTATTTGTGTGGTTATTTTGTTTATTTAATATGCAACATGCAGAACTAAACTGCTTATTTCATATACAGTCTTTCAGACTGCAGAATCACTGAAGAAGGTTATAAAGCTCTGGCTTCAGCTCTGAGATCAAACCCTTCACACCTGATAGAGCTGGATCTCAGAGGAAATGATCCTGGACAATCAGGAGTGAAGGAGCTCACTGATTTACTGAAGAGTAGAAGCTGTAAATTCAGGTAATTTACAAACTTAAAAAAGCACTTGGAACAAAATGTGTTGATGTTCTTCCAAAATGTAACCTCAGTATCAATCAACCTTTACTTTTTCAATTCTCTTTAAATGAAACATAACATGCAATAAGCATGATCAGAATCCAAAGAAATGTGTATTTATATAGAGTACTGTAAGCTAAAAACATTGTATTAACACATTTTCAGATCTGTTTACCATTAACCACACTTGTTATACAGTAATTTAATCCATTAACAATATGTTCCATAAAGCTTGTGTGTACAGATCAAAAGTGTGTGTTTGTGTGCGTGCGTGCATGCGTGTGTGTGTGTAGTTGTAGATGTAGATGTGTGGAGTTCTAGAAGACATAATCTAACACAGATATTTACTTTTTGTGTGTCTGCATTTGTGTTGCACTTGTCTGAATGGTTAAACAATGTCAAGGGTAAATCTTTAAAAGGCTGTTACAAAAACATTCGTCAGCCTTTTAAAATAATAGTTTGAGGTTTAATGTAAAATCTAAAAAGAATGTTAAAATTGGTTTACTGTGGACAAAGACATGCATCTTACATACCTGTATAACCATAACCAAACATGAATCATACATTGAGAAAATGCTCTGTTTTATTTTTTTAGCTTAGTCTTTAATGAAGATTAGAGATGCAAAAGGCATATCATTGTAAAATGACCAAATGCACAATTCTCATCTGCTTCTGGTAGGTTTCTGAAGTGTTCTGCACAGGAAGCGTGTGACTATCTTACTAAAGCTGTGGGTAAAAGTCCATTATTACTGACAGAACTGGATCTGAGTGAAGATAAATTAGGAGATCTGGATGGAGACAAACTCTCTGCTCTTCTGATGGACTCTCATAGCAAAGTGGAGAAAATCAAGTGAGTCAACATAAGTTTATGCATGATAACTTTCCTGATTGTTTATTTTTAAAGACTGTCAGTTACATGTACTCTATAAACATTCGTACTGTTGATCTGATGTGTTGAATGCTAAATATTTAATAATGCTGTTCTTGTGTTTAGGCTGAGTAATTGTGAAAAGTTGACAGAGAAAAGCTGTTCAGTTCTAGCTACTGTTCTCTCCTCCAAAACCATCCTGAAAGAGATGAACCTGAACAACAGTCGTCTGTTGGACTCAGGAGTCAGAGAGATCTGTAAAGGATTAGGGAATCGAATGTGTGAGCTGAAAATACTTAAGTCAGTACATCCAGATACACTGCAGATAACACCACTAACCCTGTAGTATAATTACTATTTATTATTATATTATTATTACTTAACTCACCATGTAAAAAGTAAACATAACCACAATAGTTTTGCTAAACTCAGTGACGCCTACTTCTTCTGTCATTCTGTGCCTCTGAGTTGCAGGAAGCTTTCAGGCAACACAATAATATTGTAGACAACATTAATTAAACATTATATTTCATTTGTGTATATATATTTTCTAGTCTTTCAGACTGCAGTATCAGTGAAGAAGGTTATAAAGCTCTGGCTTCAGCTCTGAGATCAAACCCTTCACACCTGATAGAGCTGGATCTCAGAGGAAATGATCCTGGACAATCAGGAGTGAAGGAGCTCACTGATTTACTACAGGATCCACACTGTACACTGAAGACACTGAGGTGAGTATTAAAATAGCAATCTTCTCCTCTTTAATGTTATATGTGTACAAATGCAATGCTTAATAAAAAAAGGACAGTAATCCATTAAAAAAATCAAACTAATGTCAGACTTCAGAGAGAAAAAAAGCTAGTCTGGTGAAGCTTTTATTATTGAGATCAGAAAAATTCCCATTAATTATTACTATGAATGAATGAATGTGTTTAAATAGTGCTTTTATTGTTTATTGCCGTACACCCAAAGTGCCTTACAGTCATATGAGGGGGTCTCTCCTCATAACCACCAGTGTGCAGCATCTACCCGAATGTTGTGACTGCAGCCACAGGACAACGATGCAATTGCTTCTCCACACACCATCTGCAGGTGGAGAAGAGAGACAGAAAGCCAGTTCAGTGGATGAGGAGGTTTAGGAGGACATGATTGTTGAGGGTATTGACCATCGTCTAAGCCATGCCCTAAAGTTTCCACAGGCCAATTGTGGGATTAGCTACCATTGCGAGGGGCATGATGTCTGTCAAGCTTTTAAGTGAAGAAATCATACCGATGCGTTGTGCATATGGTATCTTAAAAGTTTGGATGGGGTGGTGGAATATTTTCCCTTCCATAACATAAAAAAATGTATAGTTCCTCCTTTCTGTATACTGTTGATTGGTTGGCGTTTACGTGATTCATTGGCTGTAGCGATAACTAGACATGATATTGGCACTGCATTCCTTTTATTAGCCTTTGGCTTGTGGCAGAGCTGTGGTAGACTCATGCAGGAGGACTTTGTTTGTGTTGTTGATCATTTATGGCTCAGCATCTCTGACTCTTGCCAGGTTCAATGCATAGATTTAGACCCATAATGTGTAAGTAGTAGCCTGGTGTGCTAAAAACAAAAGCAAGAGGATGTTATCATTGGAAAGTGGTCAGGCTGATGTCTTGTATTTATTCCACAAGACTTATGGATCGTTTTCTAGAATTATATTTATTAGATTATTTTCAAATGGTCAGCATATGAGGGTTTTGAATTTAGCTTCAATTTTGATTAAATTATTTTCTAATCAATTGCATATTATGTTGTGGATATACTCTTCTAATGCTCTCTGCAGTCCCCTTTGTCTTGCTCTCTGAAATATCTAAGATACCTGTTCACCAAACATGTCTATTTATGATTTGAATTGGTGTGAAAGCTTGACAGGCATAGTAATAGTAACTCAAGTAGCCGTGGCTTAGTGAAGAGTCAATTTGGCCAGGACATTGGGGTCACACCCCTACTCTTTGTGTCATAAGATTTTTAAAGCCCACAGAGATTCTGGAACTTAGTTTAATGTTTCATCTGTAAAAAAAAAGTGCTTTTTACAGTACTGTATAGTGTCCCTGTCTCTAAACTGGGACCCATATATACCACAGTCTGAGCACCCCCTGCTGGACTTAGAGACTTTCCCAGGTGGTCTTCCATCCAGGTTCTGACCCAGGCTCATCCCCGCTCAGTTTTACTCTGCACCTTTAACATTTTTTTGTCTTCAGGTTTTTGAGTCCTGCAGCAGAAGAAGTCTTTCAGTTTGTGACTGGAATTATGGGTAAAAACCCGTTACTCCTGAAAGAACTGAATCTGAGTAATCATGAATTAGGAGACACACAAGTGAATCAACTCTCGGTTCTGCTGAAAGATAAACACTGTACAATCAACACACTTCAGTAAGTTACTGATGTTTTAGAATATTAACTATTAGAACTATTTTATAGATTTGTACTTGTGTTATATGTGTGGCTAAAACAAACGCTAGGTTACTTGCGTAACCCCGGTTCTCTGAGAACAGAGCGAGGTATCTCACTATGGGAAACGCGTCAGGCGTGACAGACTGTGGAAGCACCAATTACACCACGTCCGTCCGAAGACGGACAAATCAAAGCTCGCGATTAGGAGCCCACCCTCTCCTTTATAATCCGCTGTGATTCCCCGAATCGGCATTCGAAGCACGGTCTTCCCGAGTGTAATGCGTGAAGGGAAGTCTGGTGAGATACCTCGCTCTGTTCTCAGAGAACCGGGGTTACGCAAGTAACCTAGCGTTCTCTTTCAAACATTCGCTCGGTATCTCACTATGGCAATGATATATACCACTCCCGTAACGCATGCTTTCCGAAGCCCCGGACAGAATCGGTAGAAAGACTACCTTTCAAGCTTATAAGGGACACACATTAAGAACCGCGTGAGCCAATGAAGGCGCGGTGACGTCAAGGCGGTAAAACCTGATAAATGTATGCGGGGAAGACCAACTTGCCACTTTACAAATATCTCTTACCGAAATCCCTCTGAACAAAGCCCATGAGGTAGCGATACCTCTTGAAGAATGAGCTCTTAAACCCTCTGGGGAACGAAGACCCCTAGATGTATAGGCCAGTTCGATCGCCTCCACTATCCAGTGCGAGAGCCGTTGAGATGAAACAGCCTCACCCTTACGGCGAGTGGCCCATGACACAAATAACTGATCGCTTCTCCTAAACGATCGCGTCCTGTTCACGTAGAGGCGTAACGCCCGTACGGGACACAAAGTGTGTAACTTACTCTCCTCCGCTGACAAATGCGGAGGGGGATGAAAGGCATGCAACTCAATAGCAGAACAGTTATAAGCAGAATCACTGACCTTGGGAACGAATGCCGGGTTTGGTAGCAGTGTAGCCCTGTCATCATCCCGGCTAAAATCCATGCACGCTTGATGCACCGACAAAGCATGCAGCTCGCTCACTCGCTTAGCTGAGACTAGAGCGAGTAGTAAGGCCGTCTTCAGTGATATGAGCTTAATAGGAATATCCTCCAGAGGTTCGAATGGGGCTCGAGTTAAAGCGTCCAGAACGAGAGACAGATCCCATGACGGGACCAGCCGTTTCACCGCTGGTCTCACGCGCTTCACTCCTTTCATAAAACGGCATATAAGGGGGTGCCGTCCCACTGAAACCCCTTCGAACCCTACATGGCAAGCGGAAATAGCGGCCAGGTAAACTTTAATGGTAGAGAACGCTCTCCCATTATCCAGTAAGCTTTGCAAAAAGCAGAGAATATCCCTCACCGAGCACTGGAAGGGGATAAGCCCTTCACTAGTGCACCAATCCTCAAACACACGCCATTTCAGGTCGTACAGTGAGCGCGTTGAAGGAGCCCTAGCGCTCTGGATAGTGCTTATGACCTCCCGTGGAAGCCCGAGAGCATTTAGATTTAACCCTTCACGGGCCAGACCCAAAGGTTGATTTGTTCTGGGTGAGGGTGAAATATCTGTGCCCCCGCTTGTGACAGCAGGTCCCGTCGCAGCGGGAGCGGCCAGGGCTCTCCTTGCAGAAGTTCGGCGATCTCTGCCAACCACAGCCTGCCCGGCCAACGGGGGGCTATTAGAAGGAGAGACAACCCGCTTTCTTTTACTCTGTCCAGGGTGGGAGAAATTAGACTTAACGGTGGGAATGCATACAGCAGCACGTTTGGCCACGGGTGCGCCAGCGCATCCACACCCAACGGCGCATCCTCGTCCTCGAGAGAGAAATACAGCGGACATTTTGCGTTTGCCCGCGAGGCGAAGAGACCTACGGCAGCCTTGCCGTACATCTCCTAAATTTGATTCACCACCTGCGGGTGGAGAACCCATTCTCCGTACGTCGGGTTGCCCCCCGACAGAAGATCCGCCCCCACATTTCTGACTCCCGGGACGTGCGTCGCGCGCAGTGAGCTCAAGTGAGCGGCGCTCCAGACAATCAGCTTGCGCGCTAGATTGTGCAGCTGCAACGATCGCGTTCTCCCTTGGCGGTTGATGTACGCCACCTCCGTTGTGTTGTCCGTCCTGACTAAAACATGAAAACCCTTCAAGAATGGTAGAAAATGTTTTAAAGCCAGAAAAACTGCCATCAGCTCCAGCATGTTTATGTGAAGCTCGCACAGTCGGTGTGTCCGATGACCGTTCACCGATCTGCCCTAAAATACGGCTCCCCATCCCGTTACGGATGCGTCCATAGTGACGACTTTTGTCAGAGACACGCTCCCCAGCGGAGCCTCTGATCGGAATATGCAGGGGTTTTTCCAGTGGGGGAGAGCCATCACACACTCCGTGGATACCCGTACCCTGCGCGCGAGGTGCCTGCGCGGGCACAGGCGCTTCGTGGAAATCCAACGCTGAAAATCTCTCATCTTTAATAAACCCAGTGGGATCACAGACAGAGATGAAGCCATCATGCCCATCAGACGGAGACCAGGTTTCCTTTGCGAAAATGGGTCAGGCATATCACAGACAGAGATGAAGCCATCATGCCCATCAGACGGAGACCAGGTTTCCTTTGCGAAAATGGGTCAGGCATAGACCGAACGCCGTAATCCTTCTCTCCGAAAGCATGGCGTGGTAAGTTACCGAGTCTAGGCGCAGGCCCAGATACTCTATCTCCTGGGACGGAATCAGCTGGCTTTTGGCGTTGTTGATTCTGAATCCCAGCCTTGTGAGATGAGACGAAAGAGTCTCTGCATCCCGCTTCGCGCGCTCGCGTGTGCGGGCGCATATCAGGTAATCGTCCAGATAAGCGGATATGCGCAGACCCTTGTGTCTTAGCGGAGACAGCGCTGCTTCCATGCATCTGCTGAACACCCGCGGAGCTAGACTGAGCCCGAATGGAAGAGTAACAAATTCGAACACTTCGTTCTGAAAGGAAAACCTGAGATATTTCCTGTGTGCTGGATAGATGCTTATATGAAAGTAAGCATCCTTGAGATCGATCGAGGCGAACCAATCGCCATGGCGGATCGAACGAGTGAGAGCTCCTACTGTGAGCATCTTGAACTTCCTTAAGTGCTTGTTTAAAGCACGCAGGTCCAGTATTGGGCGCAGACTCCCATCTTTCTTTGGGATTAGAAAGTAACGTGAGTAAAAACCCGTCTGAGTTTCCTCCACTGGAACTCGTCTTATAGCTCCCTTCCCAATGAGGGAGGATATCTCTGCCTCCAGCACCTGAGCCGAATCCTCGTTTGCCACAGATGCTATAACCCCGTTGAAAGGAGGGGGTTTTCCAGCAAACTGAAGCCTGTAACCCCTGGTTACGGTTGCGAGGACCCACGGGTGCGGAGAACACTCTATCCAGGCCTCCGGGTGAAGAGACAGAGGCTGCTGCCGAACCGGCCCCACTGATGGAGTGCTGGCGCCCTCTTGTGGCCAGAGAGAAATTTGGCCAGGATCTGTTTGGCTCAGAGACTGGCCCGTCTCACGGCTTTGAGCTTTCGCTTTTCTCTGTGTCTTTATTTTGTTTTTGGCTTTCTGCGCCCTCGGCATTGAGCCTGGATGCGACAGGGCATTTTTTATTTGCCATGAACACAGAGAATGAAGTGCTTTGTGACAACGCACTTGCGAATGTGTGCCTGAACTCGGCAGACCGCATGGTGGCCGAATGCTCTGCACATGAACTTGTGAAACTGCTGTCGGCAATCCACGGAACATTGTGTGTTGAGGGGAAGCTGAACTGACCTGAACACAACTCTGAACCATTTCTCCGCCCAAATTCCACCTCCTCTGCATTTTTGCGGGTGGGGAAACAAACGTGGCGGACTGTGGAGAAGACATCGCAGAAAACCCTAGGTGCTGCCCGTCTCTCCTCTCCAAACATAGCGTCCTAGGAGTCCCTCTTCTTTTTGGCGGAGGGGTTAGCGGATCTGGACTTTGCAGTCACTGCCGCGAATGACTGCTTTCCCCATAGCTTAGCGTTTGGAGCAGCGGGGGGGCGAGCCGTCTGCTCTGTGCTGTGGGGTTTAGGCTGTCTGGACGCACTGACAAATTTTCTGCCCTGCGTCGGAGGAGTGGGCCGAGTAGCAGGAACAGGAGGACGTGATGTCCTTTTACGAGGCAAGCAGAGGTCAAAAGTCTCCTCGTCCTTCTTTTTAAGGTCGCATCTCTGCCTCATCGACGCGACCGACTGACCGAATAACCCACTCGAGTCTACGGGAGCGTCAAAATAATCCAATTTTTCCCTGTCCCCGATACTCGAGAGATTCAGCCACAGCGATGGTACGGCCGGAGCTTTGCACCGCCCCACGTGAGGCGCGCAGATTGAGGTCTGTAATGTTGCAGATCTCTTCCCAGACTGCCGGGTTTGGATTGCCGGCGTCCAGCTGCGTGCCAAGCTCCTCCAATAATTCGGCTTGATAGGCCATCAGCAATGAAGTGACGTTCAAAGCCCTCACTGTTAGCGCCAAAGATTTATATATCTTCTGATACATGGAAGCAGTGAAGCGTTCCATTTTACCAGGGAGGGACGGTGTGGCCGATGAAACAGCAGCCCGCCTGTTTGGATGCAGGTGAAGAGCCACCGTCTGCTCGACCACTGGAGGGTTAGAGAGCCCTAGTCCCCCCATCTCGCTCACGTCGAGTGACGAGTAACCCTTGACGGGCACGCGGTTGGTAAAGGGTTTATCCCATGACCGCTTCATCTCCGTGATGCAATCTGGGAGAGCGGGAAGTAGTTGTTTTGCTGGGGGAGCGCGGGGAGCGAGCCTTTCCCGTCATACACAATCCGTTTAACTCCTGGATGACCAGGAGTCACAGGCCACGCCACGCCGAGCTTGGCGGCAGCACGTTTGCAAACCTCTGTGAGGTCGCAATCCACCACGGTCGACGCCACCTCACCGCTTTGCGCGCTAGTCGGCCTGGATGTGTGGGAAGAAGGGCGGATGACATCCTCCTCCTCATCGTCCGGCTCATCTCAGAGGAGACGGGTTAGTGTCTCATCATCCTCCTCCTCATCCCCTTCCATCTCATCCCCGCCCGCCAGTAGCTGCTGGTCGAACAGTGGCTCATACATGGGGGAATCTACCTCCATGATGTCCCCCCACGAAGCAAGATCCCGCGGAGGAAAGGATTTGGCGTCATTAGCTGACGACGGAGCGGCAGAGAGGACCGGATCATCCTTGGAAGATGCCGCCACTCGAAGCCTTCTCTCCAAAATCCTCATCGGCATTGCCTGGCAGTGCACGCAGCTTTCGGTGTTCGCCAACGAGGCCTGGGCATGCTTCGCACCCATACATGCGATGCACATCGGATGTGAATCCCGGCCCGAGATCATAAATCCGCACGCTGACGGACAGGAGCACGAAGAGGCCTCCTTCCCCTTCTCCACCGTGACTTTAGACATGGTGAGTCAAAATCAGAGTTAGCTCGCTTTAACGCGTTAGCTATATCAGTTGCTGCTAGTAAAAGCAGTAAAAAATACTCCGTAACGAGCAAAGAACCCACGACAGATTCAGATGACTGAGCTGCGTTCGGCAACGTTAGCCTTGACGGTACGTTTGTGAACAGAGCAGCGCAGCCTGGGTGCTTAAGGAAAGTCTTCACGAGGAAGAGTGCTAGAATGCTGATTCGGGGAATCACAGCGGATTATAAAGGAGAGGGTGGGCTCCTAATCGCGAGCTGTGATTTGTCCGTCCTCGGACGGATGTGGTGTGATTGGTGCTTCCACAGTCTGTCACGCCTGAGGCGTTTCCCATAGTGAGATACCTAGCGAATGTTTGAAAGAGAACTAAATAAAATGCTTCCCTCTTTGTTTTCTTTCTCTTCAGGCTGTTTAATAGCAAGATTACAGCAGAAGGTTGTGCTTCTTTGACTTCAGCATTTAATTCAAATCCTTCACACCTGATAGAGCTCAATCTGAGTGAAAATAAACTAGAAGACTCTGGAGTAGTGAAAATCTGCCCTCTGCTGAAAAATACACAGTGCAGACTGGAGAAACTGAGGTCTGTATTTACATTATTGCACATTTTTACATGAAATGTTAAAGAAAATTTGAGTTTGATTTTATAAAGTTATGAAAATGTGGTTTAAGTTTAACCTTTTCATCTCTCTTTCACTTTGACCAATATTCTGCCTACCATCTCCTGTTTTTGAAACTATTATTTAATTCACATTCATCCGTTTTAGTTAATTAGGTCTTTTATAATCACCTTTAATTGTAATTATAATCACTGTTCAATCCAGGGTGCTTTTGCTCACACTTTTCGTCGATGTTTAATGCCTCGTGACTAAACAAAGGGTGCCAATGTGATCGTGCATGCCAACATGCAAAACGGCAGTCATAAAAGCAATATTTTTAAAAGATATATATATATATTTTTTTTTTTGATGCACAATTTTTTTTTTCTTTCATTAATTGCACGTTCATTAAGTGCCATCTAATGTCAGAGGGTTTTTACACTCGTCTCTATGCCGATGAAAATCACCTGGGTTTAAATTAAGAAAAACGTCTCTAAAAACACTGACGATAAGTGTGAGTAAAAAAGCATCCCAGTGTATACAAGACTTTAGTGCTTGTATTTAGGATTTCTAGAGTAGATCAGCATGCTAATCTTGTTTGTTTTCAGAAGATGCTTATGAAGCAGGTTATTTAAACTTGTTTGTTCATACTGTCATTTTCTAGTCTTTCAGACTGCAGTATCAGTGAAGAAGGTTATAAAGCTCTGGCTTCAGCTCTGAGATCAAACACTTCACACCTGATAGAGCTGGATCTAAGAGGAAATGATCCTGGACAATCAGGAGTGAAGGAGCTCACTGATTTACCACAGGATCCACACTGTACACTGAAGACACTGAGGTGAACCATGAGGAAATATTTCATAAATAAATTATGCATATTGATTAAGAGAAATACTATTAATAAGCAATACACAATTATAGGCTGGTGAATTATTTATTTTTATTTTGCTATTAAAAAAATGATTATTTTATGTAACTCAAATGATATTAGATTAGATTAGATTCAACTTTATTGTCATCACACATGTACAAGTACAAGGCAACGAAATGCAAGAGGATATCTTCTGTTACATGACATTTAAAGAAATTAACTAACTCTTGAATCGTTTTCTTCTCTCAGGTTTTTGAGTCCTGATGATGATAAAGTCTGTCAATTTGTGACAGGAATTGTGGGTGAAAACCCGTTACTCCCTGAAAGAACTGAATCTGAGTAATCGTGAACTAGGAGACACACAAGTGAATCAACTCTCTACTCTACTGCAGGATAAACATTGTAGAGTCAACACATTCATGTGAGTATCTTACATTGTTTTCAAAAGTATAAAAATAATGTATATTATTGTAATAAAACATTTTTTAATAAAAAATGTATTACATGGCTCTTTAGAATGTTTAATTCTAATTGATAAACAGCAATCACTAAATTGGTGCCATCTTGTGACTGAATATTGTAGGCTGCAATTGTTTACATCTTTTCTTCCTTCAAGCTTTGTCTAATTAAAGAGTTGATCAATTATTACAGCACAGATTATTGTTTTATGTTCAATCTATTTTTTATTTATTTTTTGCTTGTGGAATAAAGCGCTTCAGTCTCATTCAAAAGCTGCTGAAAAGCCCATCTGGCTCTATTCTCAGATAACATCTGCCTGGATATACATTATTACCCTTTGTCTAATAAAAAAAACTATTATAACGATACAACTATAATTCCTTTTGTATACTTGTGTGTTATAGCTGAAAATGTTTCCTCTCTTATCTTTCTCTTCAGGCTGAATAATAACAGGATTACAGCTGAAGGTTGTACTGTCTTGACTTCAGCATTTAATTTAAACTCTTCACACCTGATAGAGCTCAATCTGAGTGGAAATAATCTAGGAGACTCAGGAGTAGAGAAGATCTGTCCTCTGCTGAAAAATACACAATGCCGATTAGAGAAACTGAGGTGTGTATTTTTATTTTTGTACGTTTTCACATTAGTATAGTGAACAAAATTCTTAAAATGACTCTTTAGTTATGTTGGCTGAAAAAATATACATTTTTAAATAATATGATGGTTAATAAATAATGGTGGGATTTACGTTTTGTATGTACTGATCATTCAACATGTTAGGTTAATAATGTGTTTTCATTAAATATGGCATTGTTTTCATGCATATATATTGTGTGGCTAAATATTGCCTAAATTGATTTATAAAAAGCATATTGGCCTAGATTTTTACAAGACTTTATTTGTGTGGTTATTTTGTTTATTTAATATGCAACATGCAGAACTAAACTGCTTATTTCATATACAGTCTTTCAGACTGCAGAATCACTGAAGAAGGTTATAAAGCTCTGGCTTCAGCTCTGAGATCAAACCCTTCACACCTGATAGAGCTGGATCTCAGAGGAAATGATCCTGGACAATCAGGAGTGAAGGAGCTCACTGATTTACTGAAGAGTAGAAGCTGTAAATTCAGGTAATTTACAAACTTAAAAAAGCACTTGGAACAAAATGTGTTGATGTTCTTCCAAAATGTAACCTCAGTATCAATCAACCTTTACTTTTTCAATTCTCTTTAAATGAAACATAACATGCAATAAGCATGATCAGAATCCAAAGAAATGTGTATTTATATAGAGTACTGTAAGCTAAAAACATTGTATTAACACATTTTCAGATCTGTTTACCATTAACCACACTTGTTATACAGTAATTTAATCCATTAACAATATGTTCCATAAAGCTTGTGTGTACAGATCAAAAGTGTGTGTTTGTGTGCGTGCGTGCATGCCGTGTGTGTGTGTAGTTGTAGATGTAGATGTGTGGAGTTCTAGAAGACATAATCTAACACAGATATTTACTTTTTGTGTGTCTGCATTTGTGTTGCACTTGTCTGAATGGTTAAACAATGTCAAGGGTAAATCTTTAAAAGGCTGTTACAAAAACATTCGTCAGCCTTTTAAAATAATAGTTTGAGGTTTAATGTAAAATCTAAAAAGAATGTTAAAATTAGTTTACTGTGGACAAAGACATGCATCTTACATACCTGTATAACCATAACCAAACATGAATCATACATTGAGAAAATGCTCTGTTTTATTTTTTTAGCTTAGTCTTTAATGAAGATTAGAGGTGCAAAAGGCAAATCATTGTAAAATGACCAAATGCACAATTCTCATCTGCTTCTGGTAGGTTTCTGAAGTGTTCTGCACAGGAAGCGTGTGACTATCTTACTAAAGCTGTGGGTAAAAGTCCATTATTACTGACAGAACTGGATCTGAGTGAAGATCAATTAGGAGATCTGGATGGAGACAAACTCTCTGCTCTTCTGATGGACTCTCATAGCAAAGTGGAGAAAATCAAGTGAGTCAACATAAGTTTATGCATGATAACTTTCCTGATTGTTTATTTTTAAAGACTGTCAGTTACATGTACTCTATAAACATTCGTACTGTTGATCTGATGTGTTGAATGCTAAATATTTAATAATGCTGTTCTTGTGTTTAGGCTGAGTAATTGTGAAAAGCTGACAGAGAAAAGCTGTTCAGTTCTAGCTACTGTTCTCTCCTCCAAAACCATCCTGAAAGAGATGAACCTGAACAACAGTCGTCTGCTGGACTCAGGAGTGAGAGAGATCTGTAAAGGATTAGGGAATCGAATGTGTGAGCTGAAGATACTCAAGTCAGTTCATCCAGATACACTGCAGATAACACCACTAACCCTGTAGTATAATTACTTTTTATTATTATATTATTATTACTTAACTCACCATGAAAAAATTAAACATAACCACAATAGTTTTGCTAAACTCAGTGACGCCTACTTCTTCTGTCATTCTGTGCCTCTGAGTTGCAGGAAGCTTTCAGGCAACACAATAATATTGTGGACAACATTAATTAAACATATTTCATTTGTGTATATATATTTTCTAGTCTTTCAGACTGCAGTATCAGTGAAGAAGGTTATAAAGCTCTGGCTTCAGCTCTGAGATCAAACCCTTCACACCTGATAGAGCTGGATCTCAGAGGAAATGATCCTGGACAATCAGGAGTGAAGGAGCTCACTGATTTACTACAGGATCCACACTGTACACTGAAGACACTGAGGTGAGTATTAAAATAGCAATCTTCTCCTCTTTAATGTTATATGTGTACAAATGCAATGCTTAATAAAAAAAGGACAGTAATCCATTAAAAAAATCAAACTAATGTCAGACTTCAGAGAGAAAAAAAGCTAGTCTGGTGAAGCTTTTATTATTGAGATCAGAAAAATTCCCATTAATTATTACTATGAATGAATGAATGTGTTTAAATAGTGCTTTTATTGTTTATTGCCGTACACCCAAAGTACCTTACAGTCATATGAGGGGGTCTCTCCTCATAATGACCAGTGTGCAGCATCTACCTGAATGTTGTGACTGCAGCCACAGGACAACGATGCAATTGCTTCACCACACACCATCTGCAGGTGGAGAAGAGAGACAGAGAAAGAGCCAGTTCAGTGGATAAGGAGGTTTAGGAGGACATGATTGTTGAGGGTATTGACCCTACTCTAAGCCATGCCCTAAAGTTTCCACAGGCCAATTGTGGGATTAGCTACCATTGCCAGGGGCATGATGTCTGTCAAGCTTTTAAGTGAAGAAACCATACCGATGCGTTGTGCATATGGTATCTTAAAAGTTTGGATGGGGTGGTGGAATATTTTCCCTTCCATAACATAAAAAAATGTATAGTTCCTGCTTTCTGTATACTGTTGATTGGTTGGCGTTTACGTGTTTCATTGGCTGTAGCGATAACTAGACATGATATTGGCACTGCATTGCTTTTATTAGCCTTTGGCTTGTGGCAGAGCTGTGGTAGACTCATGCAGGAGGACTTTGTTTGTGTTGTTGATCATTTATGGCTCAGAATCTCTGACTCTTGCCAGGTTCAATGCATAGATTTAGACCCATAATGTGTAAGTAGTAGCCTGGTGTGCTAAAAACAAAAGCAAGAGGATGTTATCATTGGAAAGTGGTCAGGCTGATGTCTTGTATTTATTCCACAAGACTTATGGATCCTTTTCTCGAATAATATTTATTAGATTATTTTCAAATGGTCAGCATATGAGGGTTTTGAATTTAGCTTCAATTTTGATTAAATTATTTTCTAATCAATTGCATATTATGTTGTGGATATACTCTTCTAATGCTCTCTGCAGTCCCCTTTGTCTTGCTCTCTGAAATATCTAAGATACCTGTTCACCAAACATGTCTATTTATGATTTGATTTGGTGTGAAAGCTTGACAGGCATAGTAATAGTAACTCAAGTAGCCGTGGCTTAGTGAAGGGTCAATTTGGCCAGGACATTGGGGTCACACCCCTACTCTTTGTGTCATAAGGTGTGTCATAAGATTTTTAAAGCCCATAGAGATTCTGGAACTTAGTTTAATGTTTCATCTGTAAAAAAAAAGTGCTTTTTACAGTACTGTATAGTGTCCCTGTCTCTAAACTGGGACCCATATATACCACAGTCTGAGCACCCCCTGCTGGACTTAGAGACTTTCCCAGGTGGTCTTCCATCCAGGTTCTGACCCAGGCTCATCCCCGCTTAGTTTTACTCTGCACCTTTAAACATTTTTGTCTTCAGGTTTTTGAGTCCTGCAGCAGAAGAAGTCTTTCAGTTTGTGACTGGAATTGTGGGTAAAAACCCGTTACTCCTGAAAGAACTGAATCTGAGTAATCATGAATTAGGAGACACACAAGTGAATCAACTCTCGGTTCTGCTGAAAGATAAACACTGTACAATCAACACACTTCAGTAAGTTACTGATGTTTTAGAATATTAACTATTTTATAGATTTGTACTTCTTGTGTTATATGTGTGGCTAAAACAAACTAAATAAAATGCTTCCCTCTTTGTTTTCTTTCTCTTCAGGCTGTTTAATAGCAAGATTACAGCAGAAGGTTGTGCTTCTTTGACTTCAGCATTTAATTCAAATCCTTCACACCTGATAGAGCTCAATCTGAGTGAAAATAAACTAGAAGACTCTGGAGTAGTGAAAATCTGCCCTCTGCTGAAAAATACACAGTGCAGACTGGAGAAACTGAGGTCTGTATTTACATTATTGCACATTTTTACATGAAATGTTAAAGAAAATTTGAGTTTGATTTTATAAAGTTATGAAAATGTGGTTTAAGTTTAACCTTTTCATCTCTCTTTCACTTTGACCAATATTCTGCCTACCATCTCCTGTTTTGAAACTATTATTTAATTCACATTCATCCGTTTTAGTTAATTAGGTCTTTTATAATCACCTTTAATTGTAATTATAATCACTGTTCAATCCAGGGTGCTTTTGCTCACACTTTTCGTCGATGTTTAATGCCTCGTGACTAAACAAAGGGTGCCAATGTGATCGTGCATGCCAACATGCAAAACGGCAGTCATAAAAGCAATATTTTAAAAAGATATATATATATATATATATTTTTTTTTTTTTTGATGCACAATTTTTTTTTCTTTCATTAATTGCACGTTCATTAAGTGCCATCTAATGTCAGAGGGTTTTTACACTCGTCTCTATGCTGATGAAAATCACCTAGGTTTAAATTAAGAAAAACGTCTCTAAAAACACTGACGATAAGTGTGAGTAAAAAAAGCATCCCAGTGTATACAAGACTTTAGTGCTTGTATTTAGGATTTCTAGAGTAGATCAGCATGCTAATCTTGTTTGTTTTCAGAAGTTGCTTATGAAGCAGGTTATTTAAACTTGTTTGTTCAACTGTGTCTCAAAGAATAACAAATACTGTCATTTTCTAGTCTTTCAGACTGCAGTATCAGTGAAGAAGGTTATAAAGCTCTGGCTTCAGCTCTGAGATCAAACCCTTCACACCTGATAGAGCTGGATCTCAGAGGAAATGATCCTGGACAATCAGGAGTGAAGGAGCTCACTGATTTACCACAGGATCCACACTGTACACTGAAGACACTGAGGTGAACCATGAGGAAATATTTCATAAATAAATTATGCATATTGATTAAGAGAAATACTATTAATAAGCAATACACAATTATAGGCTGGTGAATTATTTATTTTTATTTTGCTATTAAAAAAAATGATTATTTTATGTAACTCAAATGATATTAGATTAGATTAGATTCAACTTTATTGTCATCACACATGTACAAGTACAAGGCAACGAAATGCAAGAGGATATCTTCTGTTACATGACATTTAAAGAAATTAACTAACTCTTGAATCGTTTTCTTCTCTCAGGTTTTTGAGTCCTGATGATGATAAAGTCTGTCAATTTGTGACAGGAATTGTGGGTGAAAACCCGTTACTCCTGAAAGAACTGAATCTGAGTAATCGTGAACTAGGAGACACACAAGTGAATCAACTCTCTACTCTACTGCAGGATAAACATTGTAGAGTCAACACATTCATGTGAGTATCTTACATTGTTTTCAAAAGAATAAAAATAATGTATATTATTGTAATAAAACATTTTTTAATAAAAAATGTATTACATGGCTCTTTAGAATGTTTAATTCTAATTGATAACAGCAATCACTAAATTGGTGCCATCTTGTGACTGAATATTGTAGGCTGCAATTGTTTACATCTTTTCTTCTTTCAAGCTTTGTCTAATTAAAGAGTTGATCAATTATTACAGCACAGATTATTGTTTTATGTTCAATCTATTTTTATTATTTTTTGCTTGTAGAATAAAGCGCTTCAGTCTCATTCAAAAGCTGCTGAAAAGCCCATCTGGCTCTATTCTCAGATAACATCTGCCAGGATATACATTATTACCCTTTGTCTAATAAAAAACTATTATAACGATACAACTATAATTCCTTTTGTATACTTGTGTGTTATAGCTGAAAATGTTTCCTCTCTTATCTTTCTCTTCAGGCTGAATAATAACAGGATTACAGCTGAAGGTTGTACTGTCTTGACTTCAGCATTTAATTTAAACTCTTCACACCTGATAGAGCTCAATCTGAGTGGAAATAATCTAGGAGACTCAGGAGTAGAGAAGATCTGTCCTCTGCTGAAAAATACACAATGCCGATTAGAGAAACTGAGGTGTGTATTTTTATTTTTGTACGTTTTCACATTAGTATAGTGAACAAAATTCTTAAAATGACTCTTTAGTTATGTTGGCTGAAAAAATATACATTTTTAAATAATATGATGGTTAATAAATAATGGTGGGATTTACGTTTTGTATGTACTGATCATTCAACATGTTAGGTTAATAATGTGTTTTCATTAAATATGGCATTGTTTTCATGCATATATATTGTGTGGCTAAATATTGCCTAAATTGATTTATAAAAAGCATATTGGCCTAGATTTTTACAAGACTTTATTTGTGTGGTTATTTTGTTTATTTAATATGCAACATGCAGAACTAAACTGCTTATTTCATATACAGTCTTTCAGACTGCAGAATCACTGAAGAAGGTTATAAAGCTCTGGCTTCAGCTCTGAGATCAAACCCTTCACACCTGATAGAGCTGGATCTCAGAGGAAATGATCCTGGACAATCAGGAGTGAAGGAGCTCACTGATTTACTGAAGAGTAGAAGCTGTAAATTCAGGTAATTTACAAACTTAAAAAAGCACTTGGAACAAAATGTGTTGATGTTCTTCCAAAATGTAACCTCAGTATCAATCAACCTTTACTTTTTCAATTCTCTTTAAATGAAACATAACATGCAATAAGCATGATCAGAATCCAAAGAAATGTGTATTTATATAGAGTACTGTAAGCTAAAAACATTGTATTAACACATTTTCAGATCTGTTTACCATTAACCACACTTGTTATACAGTAATTTAATCCATTAACAATATGTTCCATAAAGCTTGTGTGTACAGATCAAAAGTGTGTGTTTGTGTGCGTGCGTGCATGCGTGTGTGCGTGTGTGTGTGTAGTTGTAGATGTAGATGTGTTGAGTTCTAGAAGACATAATCTAACACAGATATTTACTTTTTGTGTGTCTGCATTTGTGTTGCACTTGTCTGAATGGTTAAACAATGTCAAGGGTAAATCTTTAAAAGGCTGTTACAAAAACATTCGTCAGCCTTTTAAATTAACAGTTTGAGGTTTTAATGTAAAATCTAAAAAGAATGTTAAAATTGGTTTACCGTGGACAAAGACATGCATCTTACATACCTGTATAACCATAACCAAACATGAATCATACATTGAGAAAATGCTCTGTTTTATTTTTTTAGCTTAGTCTTTAATGAAGATTAGAGGTGCAAAAGGCAAATCATTGTAAAATGACCAAATGCACAATTCTCATCTGCTTCTGGTAGGTTTCTGAAGTGTTCTGCACAGGAAGCGTGTGACTATCTTACTAAAGCTGTGGGTAAAAGTCCATTATTACTGACAGAACTGGATCTGAGTGAAGATAAATTAGGAGATCTGGATGGAGACAAACTCTCTGCTCTTCTGATGGACTCTCATAGCAAAGTGGAGAAAATCAAGTGAGTCAACATAAGTTTATGCATGATAACTTTCCTGATTGTTTATTTTTAAAGACTGTCAGTTACATGTACTCTATAAACATTCATACTGTTGATCTGATGTGTTGAATGCTAAATATTTAATAATGCTGTTCTTGTGTTTAGGCTGAGTAATTGTGAAAAGCTGACAGAGAAAAGCTGTTCAGTTCTAGCTACTGTTCTCTCCTCCAAAACCATCCTGAAAGAGATGAACCTGAACAACAGTCGTCTGTTGGACTCAGGAGTCAGAGAGATCTGTAAAGGATTAGGGAATCGAATGTGTGAGCTGAAGATACTCAAGTCAGTACATCCAGATACACTGCAGATAACACCACTAACCCTGTAGTATAATTACTATTTATTATTATATTATTATTACTTAACTCACCATGAAAAAATTAAACATAACCACAATAGTTTTGCTAAACTCAGAGGCACAGAATGACAGAAGAAGTAGGCGTCACTGAGTTGCAGGAAGCTTTCAGGCAACACAATAATATTGTGGACAACATTAATTAAACATTATATTTCATTTGTGTATATATATTTTCTAGTCTTTCAGACTGCAGTATCAGTGAAGAAGGTTATAAAGCTCTGGCTTCAGCTCTGAGATCAAACCCTTCACACCTGATAGAGCTGGATCTCAGAGGAAATGATCCTGGACAATCAGGAGTGAAGGAGCTCACTGATTTACTACAGGATCCACACTGTACACTGAAGACACTGAGGTGAGTATTAATATAGCTATCTTCTCCTCTTTAATGTTATATGTGTACAAATGCAATGCTTAATAAAAAAAGGACAGTAATCCATTAAAAAAAATCAAACTAATGTCAGACTTCAGAGAGAAAAAAAGCTAGTCTGGTGAAGCTTTTATTATTGAGATCAGAAAAATTCCCATTAATTATTACTATGAATGAATGAATGTGTTTAAATAGTGCTTTTATTGTTTATTGCCGTACACCCAAAGTGCCTTACAGTCATATGAGGGGGTCTCTCCTCATAACCACCAGTGTGCAGCATCTACCTGAATGTTGTGACTGCAGCCACAGGACAACGATGCAATTGCTTCACCACACACCATCTGCAGGTGGAGAAGAGAGACAGAAAGAGCCAGTTCAGTGGATGAGGAGGTTTAGGAGGACATGATTGTTGAGGGTATTGACCATAGTCTAAGCCATGCCCTAAAGTTTCCACAGGCCAATTGTGGGATTAGCTACCATTGCCAGGGGCATGATGTCTGTCAAGCTTTTAAGTGAAGAAACCATACCGATGCGTTGTGCATATGGTATCTTAAAAGTTTGGATGGGGTGGTGGAATATTTTCCCTTCCATAACATAAAAAAATGTATAGTTCCTGCTTTCTGTATACTGTTGATTGGTTGGCGTTTACGTGTTTCATTGGCTGTAGCGATAACTAGACATGATATTGGCACTGCATTGCTTTTATTAGCCTTTGGCTTGTGGCAGAGCTGTGGTAGACTCATGCAGGAGGACTTTGTTTGTGTTGTTGATCATTTATGGCTCAGCATCTCTGACTCTTGCCAGGTTCAATGCATAGATTTAGACCCATAATGTGTAAGTAGTAGCCTGGTGTGCTAAAAACAAAAGCAAGAGGATGTTATCATTGGAAAGTGCTCAGGCTGATGTCTTGTATTTATTCCACAAGACTTATGGATCCTTTTCTCGAATAATATTTATTAGATTATTTTCAAATGGTCAGCATATGAGGGTTTTGAATTTAGCTTCAATTTTGATTAAATTATTTTCTAATCAATTGCATATTATGTTGTGGATATACTCTTCTAATGCTCTCTGCAGTCCCCTTTCTCTTGCTCTCTGAAATATCTAAGATACCTGTTCACCAAACATGTCTATTTATGATTTGATTTGGTGTGAAAGCTTGACAGGCATAGTAATAGTAACTCAAGTAGCCGTGGCTTAGTGAAGGGTCAATTTGGCCAGGACATTGGGGTCACACCCCTACTCTTTGTGTCATAAGATTTTTAAAGCCCACAGAGATTCTGGAACTTAGTTTAATGTTTCATCTGTAAAAAAAAAAGTGCTTTTTACAGTACTGTATAGTGTCCCTTTCTCTAAACTGGGACCCATATATACCACAGTCTGAGCACCCCCTGCTGGACTTAGAGACTTTCCCAGGTGGTCTTCCATCCAGGTTCTGACCCAGGCTCATCCCCGCTTAGTTTTACTCTGCACCTTTAACATTTTTTGTCTTCAGGTTTTTGAGTCCTGCAGCAGAAGAAGTCTTTCAGTTTGTGACTGGAATTGTGGGTAAAAACCCGTTACTCCTGAAAGAACTGAATCTGAGTAATCATGAATTAGGAGACACACAAGTGAATCAACTCTCGGTTCTGCTGAAAGATAAACACTGTACAATCAACACACTTCAGTAAGTTACTGATGTTTTAGAATATTAACTATTTTATAGATTTGTACTTCTGGTGTTATATGTGTGGCTAAAACAAACTAAATAAAATGCTTCCCTCTTTGTTTTCTTTCTCTTCAGGCTGTTTAATAGCAAGATTACAGCAGAAGGTTGTGCTTCTTTGACTTCAGCATTTAATTCAAATCCTTCACACCTGATAGAGCTCAATCTGAGTGAAAATAAACTAGAAGACTCTGGAGTAGTGAAAATCTGCCCTCTGCTGAAAAATACACAGTGCAGACTGGAGAAACTGAGGTCTGTATTTACATTATTGCACATTTTTACATGAAATGTTAAAGAAAATTTGAGTTTGATTTTATAAAGTTATGAAAATGTGGTTTAAGTTTAACCTTTTCATCTCTCTTTCACTGTGACCAATATTCTGCCTACCATCTCCTGTTTTTGAAACTGTTATTTAATTCACATTCATCCGTTTTAGTTAATTAGGTCTTTTATAATCACCTTTAATTGTAATTATAATCAATGTTCAATCCAGGGTGCTTTTGCTCACACTTTTTGTCAATGTTTAATGCCTCGTGACTAAACAAAGGGTGCCAATGTGATCGTGCATGCCAACGTGCAAAACGGCAGGCATAAAAGCAATATTTTTAAAAGATTTATATATATAATTTTTTTTTGATGCACAATTTTTTTTTTTCTTTCATTAATTGCACGTTCATTAAGTGCCATCTAATGTCAGAGGGTTTTTACACTCGTCTCTATGCTGATGAAAATCACCTAGGTTTAAATTAAGAAAAACGTCTCTAAAAACACTGACGATAAGTGTGAGTAAAAAAAGCATCCCAGTGTATACAAGACTTTAGTGCTTGTATTTAGGATTTCTAGAGTAGATCAGCATGCTAATCTTGTTTGTTTTCAGAAGTTGCTTATGAAGCAGGTTATTTAAACTTGTTTGTTCAACTGTGTCTCAAAGAATAACAAATACTGTTATTTTCTAGTCTTTCAGACTGCAGTATCTGTGAAGAAGGTTATAAAGCTCTGGCTTCAGCTCTGAGATCAAACCCTTCACACCTGATAGAGCTGGATCTAAGAGGAAATGATCCTGGACAATCAGGAGTGAAGGAGCTCACTGATTTACCACAGGATCCACACTGTACACTGAAGACACTGAGGTGAACCATGAGGAAATATTTCATAAATAAATTATGCATATTGATTAAGAGAAATACTATTAATAAGCAATACACAATTATAGGCTGGTGAATTATTTATTTTTATTTTGCTATTAAAAAAATGATTATTTTATGTAACTCAAATGATATTAGATTAGATTAGATTCAACTTTATTGTCATCACACATGTACAAGTACAAGGCAACGAAATGCAAGAGGATATCTTCTGTTACATGACATTTAAAGAAATTAACTAACTCTTGAATCGTTTTCTTCTCTCAGGTTTTTGAGTCCTGATGATGATAAAGTCTGTCAATTTGTGACAGGAATTGTGGGTGAAAACCCGTTACTCCTGAAAGAACTGAATCTGAGTAATCGTGAACTAGGAGACACACAAGTGAATCAACTCTCTACTCTACTGCAGGATAAACATTGTAGAGTCAACACATTCATGTGAGTATCTTACATTGTTTTCAAAAGTATAAAAATAATGTATATTATTGTAATAAAAATTTTTTTAATAAAAAATGTATTACATGGCTCTTTAGAATGTTTAATTCTAATTGATAAACAGCAATCACTAAATTGGTGCCATCTTGTGACTGAATATTGTAGGCTGCAATTGTTTACATCTTTTCTTCCTTCAAGCTTTGTCTAATTAAAGAGTTGATCAATTATTACAGCACAGATTATTGTTTTATGTTCAATCTATTTTTTATTTATTTTTTGCTTGTAGAATAAAGCGCTTCAGTCTCATTCAAAAGCTGCTGAAAAGCCCATCTGGCTCTATTCTCAGATAACATCTGCCAGGATATACATTATTACCCTTTGTCTAATAAAAAACTATTATAACGATACAACTATAATTCCTTTTGTATACTTGTGTGTTATAGCTGAAAATGTTTCCTCTCTTATCTTTCTCTTCAGGCTGAATAATAACAGGATTACAGCTGAAGGTTGTACTGTCTTGACTTCAGCATTTAATTTAAACCCTTCACACCTGATAGAGCTCAATCTGAGTGGAAATAATCTAGGAGACTCAGGAGTAGAGAAGATCTGTCCTCTGCTGAAAAATACACAATGCCGATTAGAGAAACTGAGGTGTGTATTTTTATTTTTGTACGTTTTCACATTAGTATAGTGAACAAAATTCTTAAAAGGACTCTTTAGTTATGTTGGCTGAAAAAATATACATTTTTAAATAATATGATGGTTAATAAATAATGGTGGGATTTACGTTTTGTATGTACTGATCATTCAACATGTTAGGTTAATAATGTGTTTTCATTAAATATGGCATTGTTTTCATGCATATATATTGTGTGGCTAAATATTGCCTAAATTGATTTATAAAAAGCATATTGGCCTAGATTTTTACAAGACTTTATTTGTGTGGTTATTTTGTTTATTTAATATGCAACATGCAGAACTAAACTGCTTATTTCATATACAGTCTTTCAGACTGCAGAATCACTGAAGAAGGTTATAAAGCTCTGGCTTCAGCTCTGAGATCAAACCCTTCACACCTGATAGAGCTGGATCTCAGAGGAAATGATCCTGGACAATCAGGAGTGAAGGAGCTCACTGAGTTACTGAAGAGTAGAAGCTGTAAATTCAGGTAATTTACAAACTTAAAAAAGCACTTGGAACAAAATGTGTTGATGTTCTTCCAAAATGTAACCTTAGTATCAATCAACCTTTACTTTTTCAATTCTCTTTAAATGAAACATAACATGCAATAAGCATGATCAGAATCCAAAGAAATGTGTATTTATATACAGTACTGTAAGCTAAAAACATTGTATTAACACATTTTCAGATCTGTTTACCATTAACCACACTTGTTATACAGTAATTTAATCCATTAACAATATGTTCCATAAAGCTTGTGGGTACAGATCAAAAGTGTGTATTTGTGTGCGTGCGTGCGTGTGTGTGTGTAGTTGTAGATGTGTGGATCTTTAAAAGGCTGTTTTAAAAATCTTTAAAAGGCTGTTACAAAAACATTCGTCAGCCTTTTAAATTAATAGTTTGAGGTTTAATGTAAAATCTAAAAAGAATGTTAAAATTAGTTTACTGTGGACAAAGACATGCATCTTACATACCTGTATAACCATAACCAAACATGAATCATACATTGAGAAAATGCTCTGTTTTATTTTTTTAGCTTAGTCTTTAATGAAGATTAGAGGTGCAAAAGGCAAATCATTGTAAAATGACCAAATGCACAATTCTCATCTGCTTCTGGTAGGTTTCTGAAGTGTTCTGCACAGGAAGCGTGTGACTATCTTACTAAAGCTGTGGGTAAAAGTCCATTATTACTGACAGAACTGGATCTGAGTGAAGATAAATTAGGAGATCTGGATGGAGACAAACTCTCTGCTCTTCTGATGGACTCTCATAGCAAAGTGGAGAAAATCAAGTGAGTCAACATAAGTTTATGCATGATAACTTTCCTGATTGTTTATTTTTAAAGACTGTCAGTTACATGTACTCTATAAACATTCGTACTGTTGATCTGATGTGTTGAATGCTAAATATTTAATAATGCTGTTCTTGTGTTTAGGCTGAGTAATTGTGAAAAGCTGACAGAGAAAAGCTGTTCAGTTCTAGCTACTGTTCTCTCCTCCAAAACCATCCTGAAAGAGATGAACCTGAACAACAGTCGTCTGCTAGACTCAGGAGTCAGAAAGATCTGTGAGGGACTGAAGAATCCTGTGTGTAAACTGGAAATACTCAGGTCAGTACATTTCAATAGCAGATACACTGATTGCAACAGCAATCACAGGAATACTATTTATTGTATGTGTTCAGCTTTAAAAGAACATTCAGAGAGTGGCTAATTCACCTAGTGATGTTTTATAAACAAATTTCGGGAGGAGCATGCGCAGAAGTTTCAGTATCAAATACGTCATTGACAATTATTCTATTATCCAATCAGTTCTTGACCAAACCCCTATATATACCAAAGCTGTCTTACCTGCAGCGTCTTACGACTTTACCATACATTATAACGCCTTGCAATCCGGAGCACCACTTCCTTCCATCACTCCACCTTCCAAAGCCATGAAAAAAAAAAAAATCCAGCCAGGTCCAAAAAACTCCATACCAGCGTCCGGATCGAAACCCATCTTCCAGACCAGGACGCAGTAGCAGGCCTTCAGCGAGTCTGGGGAGAGCCCCAGGTCCAGATGACGTAGGATCTCAATCCCCGGAAGTTGGACTCCATGCCGGCTCTGAACTCTTTCCTTCGAGCCACCAGTATAGCGTGAGCTTGCCTCCGCTAGCGGCACCAGAAGCTCATCCTCAACTACATCCTTGGCCCGCCGCCCCCCTTCAAACTCAAGCGCTGGGTCGCTACAGGAAGCACAGGCCCAAATCCACATCCTGCCTCCCCATCCCTTCCAAGCTCCCGTGAGCAGTGCGAGTGTGAGGCCGCCTCCGCTCCCAGCTCAAAACCCAGCTCCTCTAATTCCTCTTCTTCCCCAGGTTTTTTCAGGCCCAGATGCAAGTTCCAGCGTGAGGCCGCCTCCGCTGATGTCACTAACGTTGGCAGCCCCTCCTCTCTTCTCTTTTCCTCCCACCGGTGATCCTAGGGCCAGCAGCAGCGCGAGCATGCCTCTGCAAGCGGCCCTAGCTTACAACTTTCCTTCAGGCCCTGACGCAAGTTCCAGCGTGAGGCCGCCTCCGCTGATGTCACTAACGTCGGCAGCCCCTCCTCTCTTCTCTTTTCCTCCCACCGATGATCCTAGGGCCAGCAGCAGCGCGAGCATGCCTCCGCAAGCGGCCCTAGCTTACAACTTCAGGCCCCGACGCAAGTTTCAGCGTGAGGCCTCCTCCGCTGACGTCACTAACGTCGGAAGCCCCTCCTCTCTTCTCTTTTGCTCCGACCGGTGATCCTAGGGCCAGCAGTAGCGCGAGCATGCCTCCGCAAACGGCTCTAGCCTCCAACATCCCATAGCCACTTCTTCACACTAAGTCTTTTTCTCTGTCCACAGCCACGCCTCTACCCGTTCCACCCAACGCCCTCGCCCTGGATCCTCCACCCGTCTCCAACACCATCAGGAGCCAAATCCTGTCAGGTTCGGATGTAGATCTTTTTTCTCTCCTCTCACCCATTTCACCCACATCGGCAGACCGCCAGATAGATTGTGGCCAATTTTCAGTAACCTTAAAAAACACAGCTAACATTCAGTCACGCATCTTATCATTCGCAAAATTTACAATAGCATTCTCACGATATACAGACGTCATTTGTTCTGTCTATCCCCACAGGAGGCGTGAGCTCAATGATTATCTCGCGATAGTCGCTGAGCTCGCGCTCTCATACGGAGGCTCTCATTTCTATACCTACCACCGCCTTTTCTCCGCTAAATGTGCCATTCGCATTTCACAATGGAACCAGACCCCATTCTGGGGAGCCATAGACACAGATCTTCATAAAGTCTTTCTCGGTTGCCGCAGTATATCTTGCGCGGTCTGTCGATCCACCACTCACCAAACAGAATCATGCCCATTCATAAATCCCATCCCTCCTCCCCTCCCCGGCCCAGCCCAGCCCAGATCTACCAGTTACGTCCCTTCAAACCCAAATATTCCACCCCTTTTTTCTGATCACCGCTCTTCTGTCCCAGCCTCAGCCAGCCCGTGCACCGGCTTCAATGGCGGCCGGTGCTGGAGACAGAAATGTTGTTTTTTGCATGTTTGCAATTTCTGCGGCGGCGCTCACGCCCGCACAGTATGTCCAGTGAAAAAATCTATAAATAAAAATGCTAGAAAGTACCTATCGACTCCTGTGAATGTTTCTCGCCTAAGATCGGAATTGCTCCAACATCCCGATCCCAAATTCACCGAATTTCTATTAACGGGTCTGTCTTCAGGTTTTCATCCAGGTGTCATTAGCCTATCCACCTGTAGTTTTATTTGTCCAAATCTTCAGTCCGCTCTCGCTGAACCCAACGTCGTCGACCGTCTAATCAAAAAAGTAGACGAAAATTTCATGATTGGTCCTTTCTCCACACCTCCTTTCAGAGTTTATCGCGTCAGTCCTATTGGCGTTGCCACTAGGAAATTCTCAGATAAAAACCGCTTAATAATCGACCTTTCCTCCCCGCATAACTCTCCGTTTCCTAGTATCAACAGTCTCATCCCTCTCGAAGAGTTCTCAATGATCTATCATGACATCGACCAAGCTATTTCATTAATTAAAATCGCGGGTCGCGGCGCATGGATGGCTAAAGTCGACAAAACATCCGCCTTTAAAGTCATGCCCATCCACCCTGACTTTTGGCACCTTTTCGGCATTCTTTGGCGAAAAAATTATTATTTTTCCGTCCGCCTAACCTTCGGTTGCAGAAGTAGTCCAAAGATTTTCGATACGCTGTCGGAAGCAATCTGCTGGATCCTTTCCAACAACTACGAAATCCCGCATCTAATCCATCTACTAGATGATTTCCTAATCATCTCACCACCAGACGCTATCCCAGCCGCGCACCTTTTGACAGTTCAGAAAGTTTTCGCTGAACACGGGATTCCCCTCGCCGAGGAAAAAACCGCCGGTCCAAGCACTTCAATCGAATTCTTGGGCATCAAATTAGACTCCAATAAATTCCAAGCGTCCCTACCAAAAGAAAAAAATAAATAAATAAATCGATCGAACGATCCTGGTAGCTTCCTCCCTATTAGACAGCCCCACCTGTTCTAAGCGCAAGCTATTATCAATTCTCGGCCATTTGAATTTCGCAATGCGCATAATTCCCCAAGGCCGCTCGTTTATTTCTCATCTCTTATTTTTCGCGTCCTCAGCTCACGGTCTAGAGGATAAAATATCCATCGATGACAGTAGCCTAAACGAACTCCGTTTATGGATAATATTCCTCAAACAATGGAACGGTCTCTCCTTCTTTTACAGCGACCTAATATCCTCCCCAGCAGACATTAATTTATTCACCGACGCTGCCCCGTCAATCGGATTCGGAGGCTACTATCAAGGACGCTGGTTCGCGTCCACTTGGCTGCCCCAGCTGTTAGACCTGCCGCAACCACTAAAATCATCGGCGCTATTCGAGCTCTACCCACTAGTCGTCGCTGCATCCCTATGGAGTAAAGAATGGTCCGCTTCCCGCATCATAATTCACTGTAACAATGAAGCAACCGTTCACTGTATAAATAAAGGCCGTTCAAATTCGCTAGCATTAATTCCCCTACTAAGACGCCTAACTTGGATCTCAGCATGTGACCAGTTTATTTTGACTGCAAATCACATTTCTGGGTCCAAAAACCAAATTGCTGACTCTCTCTCTCGTTTTGCCTTCCAGAAATTCAGACATTTGGCACCAGAGGCGGATCAGTTTCCAATCCAAGTCCCTCCTTATTCAGAGCTGATATTCCCATAGATCATCCTTTAAAAAACCTGCTTGGAGCCTCTCTCGACTTTATCCTTCAGGCAGTGGCACCTAGAACCCTGCAGTCATATTTAACAGCATGGAAAAGCTTTAAAACATTCCATGCATGTTATAACATACTGTTTCCTGATTTTTCCCTACTTTCCATTTCATCTTACATATCCTACCTCACAATTATCAAAAAACTCCAGATCAATTCCATTAAAGGCTATTTGAGTGGAATTCAATTTTTCCACAAACTAATTTACGGCTCCCCTGCACCTCACATAGCTAATTCGCAAACAACTCTTCTCTTGAAAGGCATACAGAGAACCCACCCGACACGTCAAGACACCCGACAACCCATAACACTGAAAACACTCACTAAATGCATATCCACTCTTCGCAAAGGATACGAATCAATCCACACAGCATGTACTCTCGACGCCATGTTTATTTTAGCCTTCTTCGGATTTTTAAGGTATTCAGAACTCACCATTACATCCGGGTTCAACCCAAACATTCATCCCACCATATCCGATCTAGTAACGCTGGATAACGAAACCATTTCTTTTCTCATTAAACAAAGCAAAACTGATCAAGCAAAAAGAGGCCATTACATTTACATTTTCAACCTTCAATCACCTATCCATCCATACCAAACACTGCTAGCATTTTAACATATCAGGAGATCACAAGCCACTTCCCTTTCAGACCCCCTTTTTACAGACGATAGCAATCGCCCAGTCACTCGTTTCTGGTTCCAGAAGCATCTTAAATGCGTCCTAATTAAGTCAGGATTCCAGCCGACAATTTCTCCAGCCATTCCTTCAGAATAGGCCAGGCCACCACTGCAGCACAAAATGGTCTATCAGAGCAGCAGATCCAAACACTCGGACGCTGGTCCTCACAGGCCTTTAAGTGCTACATTCGAGCTGACCGCTCTCACATTAGAAAAGCCCATCAAACCCTTATTCAAAAACTCCTCTAGGATAAAAAATTTCATATCCACTAGAGCCCATCCCACCACATCTCGCAACACATTCCTTCATTGAAAAGACACTTCCTTCGAAATACACTTTGCATAATATATTTTAATAATGCTAATACAGCATCCGCGTAACCGTTCCAACGGGAGATGCACACCTCATTATTATGCACCACTGCAAGCGCAGTGACTGCTCCTACGGGAGACGTACACTTTTATTATGCACCACCGCTAGCGCGGTGACCGCTCCTACGGGAGACGTACACCTTTATAATTATGCACCACTGCAAGTGCGGTGACCACTCCCACGGGAGATGTACATCTTACTATGCACCACTGCAAGTGCAGTGACCGCTCCCACGGGAGACGTACATCTTATGCACCTATGCAAGTGCAGTGACCGCTCCCTCGGGAGACGTACACCTCATTATTATGCACCACTGCTAGTGCAGTGACCGCTCCTACGGGAGACGTACACCTTTATAAATTATGCACCACTGCAAGTGCAGTGACCGCTCCCATGGGAGACGTACACCTCATTATGCACCACTGCAAGCGCAGTGACCGCTCCTACAGGAGACGTACACCTTATAATTATGCACCACTGCAAGTGCAGTGACAGCTCCCATGGGAGACGTACACCTTTATTATGCACCACTGCAAGTGCAGTGACAGCTCCCACGGGAGACGTACACCTTATTATGCACCACTGCAAGCGCAGTGACCGCTCTTACGGGAGACGTACACCTTATAATTATGCACCACTGCAAGTGCAGTGACAGCTCCCATGGGAGACGTACATCTTATGCACCACTGCAAGTGCAGTGACCGCTCCTATGGGAGACGCCCGTCTCCTGTGGGAGCAATGACTCCTGCTGGAGACACATAACGCATCACCATCAATACAGTAACTGCCTCCTCCCGAGACACACACCTTACAACGCACAACCATCAACTCAACAGCACCCCTCCAAATTTTAAAGATCAGCAAATTTTGGGGAGCTCACACACTTGTCTGGCTGCTGTCCTGTAACCAAATAAGCAATTTTTGGGGAGCGTTCTGGGGCCGGGCTAGATACTTCGCTCGAATCCCTATTCCTCTCTGTTTCCTGATAAGAGGAATAACTCGAGTTTGGGTGTCTTCCCTGAGCTCAGAGCCCTCTCCCCGGACAGCATGCCAAATACGCTTTATTCTGAAACTATTGCAAGTGTGAACTAGTGAAATTGGAAATAGCGATAGCTGATATGACAACTAGTTGAAAAAACTAGTTGAAGTTTACATTTAATTATACACAAGCTCTTTTGAATCACATCCGTTTTACTGATGTCACAGTTAGGTTAGCAATCAAACTCTGGTTTGCACTAGGCAGTCTAAGTATGAAAATATAACATTAAAGGTGTGGTGGGTACATTTTAATTTACAATAGCTCATTCCACTGCTCACTGATACCTTTTATAGACCACAACAATTTCTTGTGAGACAGTAGAGAGTAGTCACTCGAACAAAGGAAGTTTTCTGACAAATGTAAACTGAGAAATTATATCTGTCATTGTCTAATTTCATCTGCGTGGATCATGTTTAGCTTTTTTTGCCACTACATATCAATTAATTCTCTTTAGAGTAATAGTACACTAAAGCAGGCTGTCAGGGTACTGTCGTTGTCATGGTTTAGATTTGTTGATAACATGGTTTAGATTTGTTGGCTGGCATGCAGTTGCAAAGCTACTTAAAAGTCAGTAAAATGTCATTTTGCAGGGCCAAAGTGTTGGCAAATACTAAGCACATAGTCTACTTAGGGTCTATTGATAATGAGAGTTGGTATAGTTGCACACCTAACAACACGCAACATGACAAGATTCCAGAAACAAGCAATTTGTCTTCCTGCACCAGATGCAACACGACAGAAATAATCAAATAAAACCATCCAAATGAAATGGTATGGTTTATAATTCAATTAATACTCATTAAACCTCTTTAACATTATTAAAATTACATGCCGAGTGACTGATATTGGTTGATTTGCACAGTCAAAGTTCTAATTTAGGTTTGCTAGTTATTTTATTTTCAAGATCTGACATAACTAAATCTAATAGTTTATTAGTAAATTATTAAGGACTTATTAGTTTATTAATAAAATTCAAAGAGTTAAACTCATATCAGTCTGTGTGTAACGAATCTACATAATATATATGTCAAGTGTTTCTTTTAATTTTAACGATTATTGCCTACAGCTAATAATAACCCAAAATTCAGTATCTCAGACAATTAGATAATCACTTAAGACCAACACAGAAATTCTGGACTTCTGAATGTTTGAACATGTACAGCACACAACTTGGCCAAAGCTCTTCTATGTTGTTGGGTCTTGTGTCTCACATCTACCTCTTAACAACACCACATATAATCTCTGAGTTTTAGGCCAGGCCCAAAATAAATACAGGCATATCATGATGCTTAAACCAGGTGTTAGTACTTTTGGCAGTTGATGGCAGGTGCCAAGTTCTGCTGGACAATCAACTCAGCATCTCCATTAAGCTGAATGTGAACTTTTCAAAGAAATTCTAATTTATTGAGATGCACCTGTTAATAGCAATAGATGTCAGTAGTTTCCAGCCATGTTCACAAAGGCCCCTCAACACTGCACATTTTGTATGTGTCCTTAATCATGTTTGTGTTTGTACAGAAGAAAAAACTAATCTGAACTCTGATGTTCATTTTAATATGAGTATTTATGATTTTCAGTCTTTCAGACTGCAGAATCACAGAAGAAGGTTATAAAGCTCTGGCTTCAGCTCTGAGATCAAACCCTTCACACCTGACAGAGCTGGATCTCAGAGGAAATGATCCTGGACAATCAGGAGTGAAGGAGCTTACTGATTTACTGCAGGATCCACACTGTACACTGAAGACACTGAGGTGAGGGACTTGTGTCACTTTAAGTACACTAGTTTTGAAAGATAAATAACAATTAAAAAATGAAAGCTTTTTAAGTTACTAAAATAAATCTTCATATGTCATGTAATGCCAGTGTACTTCTTCTCTTTTTCAGGTGCTTTAGTGCTGCTGCAGAGAAAGTCTGTAAATTTGTAACTGGAATTGTGGGTAAAAACCCGTTACTCCTGAAAGAACTGAATCTGAGTGATCGTAAACTAGGAGTCACACGAGTGAATCAACTCTCTACTCTACTGCAGGATAAACACTGTCAGATCAACACACTCATGTGAGTATTGTTGTTTATTATTTTATTTGTTTGTTGGTTTATTTATTCTGTTGTTGTTTACTTTATTTACATTTAAAGTAAAGCTGCACTAAATACATGAGGTAATATGATTCTCAATGATCGTTTGACAGTTTGGTTTTCTCACTAACATTTAAGACAAATTAAAAATTTTATTTTATCATTTCACAGATAACATTCTGCACATTTGATGACATTTAAATACTTTTTTCAACATTTTAAATCTAATAAATGAAAATTGATAATATTAAAAAACAGTATATTTACAAAGGCTTTACCTGTGTTTTTTTTAAACATATATCAGCATTTTCACATTTTCCAGCAAAAGCTGAGATCTCAGCTAATGCATAAGAGGCTCACATCGCAAATGCACACTTTTAGTTTCTTACAGAAATCAAGATATAAAACCAGTAATATAGAGTAGGTCAATGAATATTTGTATCAAGTAATTGTCCATTTAAATTCTTCCTCTCCTGTTCAATATTTTAGTCTACGTAAATGTGGTCTAATAGAGAAAAGCTGTTCAGCTCTGTCTACAGTCCTGAGATCAGACAGCAGTCTGAAAGAGCTTGACATGAGCAACAATATTCTGCAGGATTCAGGAGTGAAGAAACTCCAGAGCGGATTAGAAAATACAAACTGCACTCTGGAGAAACTCAGGTGAGTGTAGTGAACCACTGTTTGATTTTTTTTTCTTAATTCAAAAATTCTATAAACCACATTTTGTTTATTATTAAAATTTCCCTTTAGTCTTTCAGACTGCAGTATCACTGAAGAAGGTTATAAAGCTCTGGCTTCAGCTCTGAGATCAAACCCTTCACACCTGATAGAGCTGGATCTCAGAGGAAATGATCCTGGACAATCAGGAGTGAAGGAGCTCACTGAGTTACTGAAGAGTAGAAGCTGTAAATTCAGGTAATTTACAAACTTAAAAAAGCACTTGGAACAAAATGTGTTGATGTTCTTCCAAAATGTAACCTCAGTATCAATCAACCTTTACTTTTTCAATTCTCTTTAAATGAAACATAACATGCAATAAGCATGATCAGAATCCAAAGAAATGTGTATTTATATAGAGTACTGTAAGCTAAAAACATTGTATTAACACATTTTCAGATCTGTTTACCATTAACCACACTTGTTATACAGTAATTTAATCCATTAACAATATGTTCCATAAGCTTGTGTGTACAGATCAAAAGTGTGTGTTGTGTGCGTGCGTGCATGCGTGTGTGTGTGTAGTTGTAGATGTAGATGTGTGGAGTTCTAGAAGACATAATCTAACACAGATATTTACTTTTGTGTGTCTGCATTTGTGTTGCACTTGTCTGAATGGTTAAACAATGTCAAGGGTAAATCTTTAAAAGGCTGTTACAAAAACATTCGTCAGCCTTTTAAATTAATAGTTTGAGGTTTTAATGTAAAATCTAAAAAGAATGTTAAAATTGGTTTACTGTGGACAAAGACATGCATCTTACATACCTGTATAACCATAACCAAACATGAATCATACATTGAGAAAATGCTCTGTTTTATTTTTTAGCTTGTCTTTAATGAAGATTAGAGGGTGCAAAAGGCAAATCATTGTAAAATGACCAAATGCAACAATTATCTTCTGCTTCTGGTAGGTTTCTGAAGTGTTCTGCACAGGAAGCGTGTGACTATCTTACTAAAGCTGTGGGTAAAAGTCCATTATTACTGACAGAACTGGATCTGAGTGAAGATAAATTAGGAGATCTGGATGGAGACAAACTCTCTGCTCTTCTGATGGACTCTCATAGCAAAGTGGAGAAAATCAAGTGAGTCAACATAAGTTTATGCATGATAACTTTCCTGATTGTTTATTTTTAAAGACTGTCAGTTACATGTACTCTATAAACATTCATACTGTTGATCTGATGTGTTGAATGCTAAATATTTAATAATGCTGTTCTTGTGTTTAGGCTGAGTAATTGTGAAAAGCTGACAGAGAAAAGCTGTTCAGTTCTAGCTACTGTTCTCTCCTCCAAAACCATCCTGAAAGAGATGAACCTGAACAACAGTCGTCTGTTGGACTCAGGAGTCAGAGAGATCTGTAAAGGATTAGGGAATCGAATGTGTGAGCTGAAGATACTCAAGTCAGTACATTTCAATAGCAGATACACTGATTGCAACAGCAATCACAGGAATACTATTTATTGTATGTGTTCAGCTTTAAAAGAACATTCAGAGAGTGGCTAATTCACCTAATTGGAAATAGCGATAGCTGATATGACAACAGCAATTATTTCATAGCTATCTAAACTAGTTGAAGTTTACATTTAATTATACACAAGCTCTTTTGAATCACATCCGAGTTTTACTGATGTCACAGTTAGGTTAGCAATCAAACTCTGGTTTGCACTAGGCAGTCTAAGTATGAAAATATAACATTAAAGGTGTGGTGGGTACATTTTAATTTACAACAGCTCATTCCACTGCTCACTGATACCTTTTATAGACCACAACAATTTCTTGTGAGACAGTAGAGAGTAGTCACTCGAACAAAGGAAGTTTTCTGACAAATGTAAACTGAGAAATTATATCTGTCATTGTCTAATTTCATCTGCGTGGATCATGTTTAGCTTTTTTGCCACTACATATCAATTAATTCTCTTTAGAGTAATAGTACACTAAAGCAGGCTGTCAGGGTACTGTCGTTGTCATGGTTTAGATTTGTTGATAACATGGTTTCGATTTGTTGGGCTGGCATGCAGTTGCAAAGCTACTTAAAAGTCAGTAAAATGTCATTTTGCAGGGCCAAAGTGTTGGCAAATACTAAGCACATAGTCACTTAGGGTCTATTGTAATGAGAGTTGGTATAGTTGCACACCTAACAACAACGCGACATGACAAGATTCCAGAAACAAGCAATTTGTCTTCCTGCACCAGATGCAACAACGACAGAAATAATCAAATAAAACCATCCAAATGAAATGGTATGGTTTATAATTCAATTAATACTCATTAAACCTCTTTAACATTATTAAAATTACATGCCGAGTGACTGATATTGGTTGATTTGCACAGTCAAAGTTCTAATTTAGGTTTGCTAGTTATTATTATTTTCAAGATCTGACATAAACTAAATCTAATAGTTTATTAGTAAATTATTAAGACTTATTAGTTTATTAATAAAATTCAAAGAGTTAAACTCATATCAGTCTCGTGTGTAACGAATACTACATAATATATATGTCAAGTGTTTCTTTTTAATTTTAACGATTATTGCCTACAGCTAATAAATAACCCAAAATTCAGTATCTCAGACAATAGATAATCACTTAAGACCAACACAGAAATTCTGGACTTCTGAATGTTTGATACATGTACAGCACACAACTTGGCCAAAGCTCTTCTGTGTTGTTGGGTCTGTGTCTCACATCTACCTCTTAACAACACCACATATAATCTCTGAGTTTTAGGCCAGGCCCCAAAATAAATACAGGCATATCATGATGCTTAAACCAGGTGTTAGTACTTTTGGCAGTTGATGGCAGGTGCCAAGTTCTGCTGGACAATCAACGCAGCATCTCCATTAAGCTGAATGTGAACTTTTCAAAGAAATTCTAATTTAGTGAGATGCCACCTGTTAATAGCAATAGATGTCAGTAGTTTCCAGCCATGTTCACAAAGGCCCCTCAACACTGCACAATTTTGTATGTGTCCTTAATCATGTTTGTGTTGTACAGAAGAAAAACTAATCTGAACTCTGATGTTCATTTTAATATGAGTATTTATGATTTTCAGTCTTTCAGACTGCAGAATCACAGAAGAAGGTTATAAAGCTCTGGCTTCAGCTCTGAGATCAAACCCTTCACACCTGACAGAGCTGGATCTTCAGAGGAAATGATCCTGGACAATCAGGAGTGAAGGAGCTTACTGATTTACTGCAGGATCCACACTGTACACTGAAGAAACTGAGGTGAGGGACTTGTGTCACTTTAAGTACACTAGTTTTGAAAGATAAATAACAATTAAAAAATGAAAGCTTTTTAAGTTACTAAAATAAATCTTCATATGTCATGTAATGCCAGTGTACTTCTTCTCTTTTCAGGTGCTTTAGTGCTGCTGCAGAGAAAGTCTGTAAATTTGTAACTGGAATTGTGGGTAAAAACCCGTTACTCCTGAAAGAACTGAATCTGAGTGATCGTAAACTAGGAGTCACACGAGTGAATCAACTCTCTACTCTACTGCAGGATAAACACTGTCAGATCAACACACTCATGTGAGTATTGTTGTTTATTATTTATTTGTTTGTTGGTTTATTATTCTGTTGTTGTTTTATTATTTACATTTAAAGTAAAGCTTCACTAAATACATGAGGTAATATGATTCTCAATGATTCGGTTGACAGTTTGGTTTCTCACTAACATTAAGACAAATTAAAAATTTTATTTTATCATTTCACAGATAACATTCTGCACATTTGATGACATTTAAATACTTTTTTCAACGTTTCAAATCAAATAAATGAAATTGATAATATTAAAAACAGTATATTTACAAAGGCTTTACCTGGGTTTTTTTTAAACATATATCAGCATTTCAACATTTTCCAGCAAAAGCTGAGATCTCAGCTAATGCATAAGAGGCTCACATCGCAAATGCACACTTTAGTTTCTTACAGAAATCAAGATATAAAACCAGTAATATAGAGTAGGGTCAATGAATATTTGTATCAAGTAATTGTCAATTTAAATTCTTCCTCTCCTGTTCAATATTTTAGTCTACGAAATGTGGTCCTAATAGAGAAAAGCTGTTCAGCTCTGTCTACAGTCCTGAGATCAGACAGCAGTCTGAAAGAGCTTGACATGAGCAACAATATTCTGCAGGATTCAGGAGTGAAGAAACTCCCAGAGCGGATTAGAAAATACAAACTGCACTCTGGAGAAACTCAGGTGAGTGTAGTGAACCACTGTTTGATTTTTTTTTCTTAATTCAAAAATTCTATAAACCACATTTTGTTTATTATTAAAATTTCCCTTTAGTCTTTCAGACTGCAGTATCACTGAAGAAGGTTATTAAAGCTCTGGCTTCAGGCTCTGAGATCAAACCCTTCACACCTGATAGAGCTGGATCTCAGAGGAAATGATCCTGGACAATCAGGAGTGAAGGAGCTCACTGAGTTACTGCAGGATCCACACTGTACACTGGAGACACTGAGGTGACGACATGGGAAAATACAAAATGAATGACATGTAGACTATTGTAAATATTCCTAACCTAATATCAATTCAATTATACAATTTTTTTTGCATCTTAGTGTACTGTGGTGTTTGTAACAGAATCATTACAATGAAATAATAAGGTTTTATGTGTATTCTGAGCAGTTTCAAGATGTTAAGCTCTAAAGATTTTGCTACCATATGGACTATATTCAGTCACTTTTTAAAGTAAAATTGTTAACTGTAACTAGGAGCGTGTCTAATCAACTTTTTGAGGCAATGAACAACAAATTCTGAATTATTCTTCAAACTTGCAGGTTTTTGAGTCCTGCTGCAGATGAAGCCTTTCAGTTTGTGACTGGAGTTGTGGGTAAAACACCCGTACTTCCTGAAAGAACTGAATCTGAGTGATCGTGAACTAGGAGACACCACGAGTGAATCAACTCTCTGCTCTACTGCAGAATAAACATTGTAAACTCAACAAACTCATGTGAGTATTGCACAGTTTATCATGAGGGGAGGAACATTGTTTTTTCAAGTGGTCAGTAAATATTTGTGTCCCAAATGAACATGTTAAATTTGCAGGAGTAATTGCAATCTACATGTGCCAACAGATATAGTATAATGTAACATCACTTAAATTTATGTATTTTCATAACCATTTTCAGTGCATGGCAGAATCATGTAATCCTGTTACTGAGTTTTCATTTTTTTTAAGCCCACCAAAAAAGCAAGTGTTCATTTACTCACCCTCAAGCTACCCAAATTGTAGGCGCCTTTGTTCTAGATGGGTTTTTACAGAAACTGTGGTTTTTGGTGATTGTACATCACCAGCTACAATTACTTTAAAGCACCAGAATTTTCCGAAACCTTAGTTGATAATCAGCGATACAGTTTGAGTTATTGTATTTTCTCTTTCTGTCTTCAGTCTGTGTAGATGCAGTATTACAGAGGAACAGTGTGTGATCCTGACTTCAGCTCTGAAATCAAACCCATCACACCTGAGAGAACTGAACCTCAGTGGGAATGAACTAGGAGAATCTGGGTTTCAAAGCCTTTGCTCTCTACTGATGAACCAACAATGCAAGCTGAAGAAACTAATGTTAGTATCATTATACTGTACAGTGGTTACTGTGAGATTGTATTTCCAAGAATTATGTATTCCTTATGTATTCCTTATATATTGTGTCAAATGACCACTAAAAGGCCATCCATCATTTCAATGAGGGTGGTCTTCCTTCACCCCACTGACCTTTTGCTTTTTACTAGTTTGTTAATAATAATTATTAATGTTTAAAATCATTGGACAATGGGTTAAACATTTCTGTACTTGTATAGCTGCACAATACATGTTATCTGGCCACAACACACTGTATGCTCTATTTTCACTTTCAGTTTGGCTGATCACACTCTCATTTACGGTCTGAGAATCTTCTTGCTGTGACAGCCCTACTCTGGCGAAAAATATATTGAAAAAATAGAAAATATAATTACTGTAGCTCTTTAAAAAACTGCTCCAATGGATCTAAACAATTGTCATCACTGTTTGTCTTCAGTCTGTGTGTTTGCAGTATTAAAGAGAAACAGTGTGGCTTCCTGACTTCAGCTCTGAAATCACACACATCACACCTGAAAGTACTGGACCTCAGTGGGAATGAACTCAGGCATGCAAAAGTGAAGCTGTTTTTTACTCTGCTGCAAGATTCACGCTGTAAACTGGAGCGACTGAGGTGAAAAACATTTACAGCTAAGAAAATATTCTCTTGGAAGCAGATGAAACAAAATTAAAATCTTAAATCTCCCAATACAGGTTAAGACACTGTAATATACAACCCAAAGATTGTGCTGAACTGGCTTCAGCTCTGAAATTAAACCCATCACACCTGAGAGAACTGAACCTCAGTGGAACAATCTAGGAGACTCTGGAGTGAAAAACCTCAGAGATTTACTGATGGAGACACAATTCAAGCTGGAGAAACTACAGTTAGTATCATATACTGTACAACAGTAAGATGAAAGCTTATGTTATTAAGTGACTGATGGTTCATACTGTATTATGTCAGTAGAAAACTTAACTACTGAAGCAATTGAAACTTTGTGGTTGTAAATGTGTTTTATATGCTGACGGTTGCCAAATCGCTGCTGAAAAAAGTCAGATTTTAAAGATTAGTTCTTTCAGAATAAAAATGTGCTTATAATTTACCTGCCCTTATAAATTATTATATATTATTGGGTCATACCAAGAGAATGTATTTATCATCAAATAAATAAATACATAAATGTATTGGAAGTTCAAACCACTGAGCACATAGAAGTCCACTATGGAGCACAATCCTACTAGTTTTTCTCAAAAAATGTTAAAAATGTAACAGGTTTAAAGTACTGTAACACATTTGCTGGACTATTATGAGTATATGGTTTAACATGACCATTGATACATTTTAGAAAATTTTACTTTTAAACAAAATTTGTTTTTGTAGTTGTTTTGTTGGCGGTTGGCGGTTCAATCCGCTGTGGCGACCTCTGATATATAAGGAAACTAAGCCAAAGGAAAAATGAATGAATGAAGTATGTTTTTTACAACACAGACAGAATTATGGTTTCTACAACACTGATGGTTGTGAAGACTAAATGGATTTAATAATTCATGTTTTTGGAGATTAGCTTATAAAGTTAGCAACAGAAGATTGCCTCAAATATTTGTTAAATTGATAATTTTTCATATACAGGTTCCAGACTAAAGCAGGTTTTACAGGTATTACCTCTGAAATGCAAGAAAAGGTCCATTGTTCCAAACACACTTACCACTACACAAATATTTCAGTCAGTTGTGTGTTAATGTTCTATTTTTAATATACACTTTTAATTTATAACTATTTATATAGTGTTAATAGTATTCAATCCTAGCTATATGGTTTATAGTTCTGTAATTAAGTTTCCATCTCCTATTTCTAGAACATGTGTATGGCATTCACAAATTACAAATTAATCCATACATGAATTTACCATAAATCTGTTGTCACTGTTTTTCTTTGTTTGTCTTCAGTCTGTGGTGATTGCAGTATTACAGAAAAAACAGTTGAACTTCCTGAGTCACAGGCTATGTGTATGAACCCATCACACCTGAGAGAACTGAACCTCAGTAAGAATCTAATAAAAAACAGAGGAGTGGAACATGCTGTGTGATGTGCTGAACCACCCACCGCTGTAACTCAAGAGGTTAAGGTGAGGAAACACAAGAATGCTTAAAATAATTTCAACTTTGCATTTTAAACTTTAACCTTTACTTACCATCTCACAAAGGACTTTACAATATAGTTGTTGGGAAATAATTCCTGCTAGTGATGGCTTTATTTTATTAAACTCTCACCAGTACTAAACACAGGTCAAATTTGCAGAGTAAATTATGCAGGTTTTATTTTTTATTTAATTTTATTTCAGTGAACAGTAAACCTTCATAACATAAGTATGAGCTTAACAAAAATGGCAGAGACCATAGAGCAAACAAAAGCAGAATACTGCATGACACAATTTTCCAAACTATGCACAAATAGTATATCATTATCTTTTCCACAAACAGAGGAGTGTCTCTCGACATGTTTGTTTAATAATAAGAAGCTGTTTTCTGCATCAGTTAGGGTTAAGTAACTTTTAACCAGCTGAAACATAATCATCCATTGAGTAATTATCCAATGGGAGGCTCTTATCTATATGCTTCTGCTCTTCAATATGACTGACTGATGATGCATTATAAAAACGCCTATTGTGGACTTCTGTGGTGCTTAGGGGTATAAGCTTCCCAACTGCAGCTTCAAAGTGCATTACAGAACTGTCTTACTCTACCCAGCAGGCAAACAACATCATAAGATGTTAATATTCGGTTAGATTTAGGTTGTGATGTCGAGTGACCAAAATTCATTGTAAATTATTTGACGTCCAATAACGATGTCAAATGACATTGATATTTTGGTTGTTTTTAGCTTGCATTGGTCAGACAAGCTCTTGTGGTTAAAAAGTATAAATGTTTTCCTTCTTTATTAATATTTCTTTCTTTATTACTTTATACATTTGACACTTTATACATGTGTCAAAACAGAAAGTAGCACAGTCGTCTTTGTTTAGGGGGTTTCATGAGCTACTGTCAGAGAAATTTCTTTTTCATTCAGGCTGTGTCCTTCATCTGTGGTGTTTGACTATCTGGAGTGACACAGAGCAATGGTCTCTGTTTTATCTACAGCAGGCCATCATAGCTGTTAAAGCTCTAGGATCTCTGCCAACAGAAATATCTATAAGATGAAATACCTCATCACATATGACTATACATTACATTTACAAAGAAAATACAAATTTACCTGCACCCCCAGGGGTCAATATGGATATCTATTTTTCTGTGTCCTGTCTCTTTCTAGACTAAATGACTGTGGCAGTACAGATGTTACGTGTTTAACCCTCAATCTTTGGCCAAGACAAATCATTGAGTTCTTAAAGACTTGAGCTGGAGTAAAGTAAGTAAAAATGGGAGGACTCCAGTAAGCACTCAATGACCTGCTGCGAGACTCAAACTGTAAACTAAGGTGCGTAAAGATCTGTTTCAACATCTATCCTCGTTGAGTAGAACTGAAAGGGGGTCATTACAAGGAACATTAGTTTAAAACAAAACAATTAATTTGGTGACTGTTCATCAAATTAAGACAACAAACGTTTTGTGAATGAAGATTTTATAAATATAGTATGAACAATATTATCTTGGCTTCCGGGTGCTCCGTTTCCCTCCATAAGTCCAAAGACATGCACTATAGGTGAATGGGTAAGCTAAAAATGTCCGTAGTGTATGTGTGTGAATGAAAGCAATGAGAGTGTATGGGTGTTTGCCAGTAATGGGTTGCAGCTGGAAGGGCATCCGCTGTGTAAAACATATTGCTGGATAGTTGTCGGTTCATTCCGCTATGGCGACCCGAGATTAATAAAGGGACTAAACCGAAAAGAAAAATGAATGAATATTTTCTTGTCTTGATATTGTGAGCTCAGTGTTGTGTATCATCACACCCCTGCTTTTTTGCTCATTAAAATAACAGTGATTATTTTCAGCTTGTCCAACTACACACTTGTCTGTTGAATTTTTCATTGCAGGCTTGAGGAGGAAGAAGGTTATGTTAGAGCTGGTGTAAACCGGGTTACTGCATTGGTTGTACACCATGGGCAAAAGCTCAGAAACCTGTGGATTCACAGAAGATGAAAGTTCATCATCAGATGAGGACGCCTCTGAAGGTTCTCAATATAGCATCTGTTGTAAATCTGTGTGTGTGTGTGTGTGCTGTGTGGCTGGTTTAAGTTTATTGTTAAACAGCAAATAATACATACTCAAAATATATTACTATTAGAGATGTCTAATGTATACATATGGAATATGTATTGTATATTGTATATTTATTGTTGGTTTGTATTCATGCAAGGGTATTTTCTTATTTTTTTTACAGGTGAGACTGATGAGCTCTCAAATGAGATGGATTAGCAGGAAGTGCAGTAGAACAACTACTTCATGATGTTGGGAGTCAATTTTAGCTCTTCTGTCAAATGATATAAACAATGTCCAAAGTGAACAATTAATTTGTTGTGGTCAACATGTACACAGGTTCAAATAAGTTCTAGTAATATGCAATGTTTATATTTATTTAGACTGTAGTTACTGTATATATGACATAGGTTTGCATGTATTTTACTTTATTTATTTTTTTTTTTTACATTTATTTGTAACATTTGTCATTAAAATTTGTAGTAAATTTTCTAGCTATAATAAATGATTGAATATCTCTCGACTAAAAAAAGCTTTGGCTGATGGAAGATATGTCTGTTTTCCCACATCAGCCATAAGTAACTTTTTAATACAACCAGCTGACAACAGTTAAGTACCGTCCCATAATCCCCTGCACTCTAAGTTGCTTGTCTGTACAGTGATCAGATAGTCTAAATTATTTTTGTTTAATTGTTTTATTAATAATGTATGCAGTTATTTTGAATGGTAATGATTGGAAATATATAAATAAATGTGATTATGTATTTGCTTGATCTGTTCATTATTCAGTAGCTAATTATAAGTAACCTAGATAGAGCAGTAGATGCAGGATTCTCCTGTTTAACTATACAGTGGAGATCAAAAAAGAAGAACAATGTGCAATCTTCTAAATCTCCTAAATCCTTTCAAGGTCACTGGTTAGTAGGGCTGCACGATACTGGAAAAATCAAAATGTTGCGATATTGTGTTTTTTCTGTGTTGTATATTGCAATATAAATATACAATTTCACCAGATGAATTTAATAACTTGAATTGAATTATATTATATATATATATATATATATATATATATATATATATATATATATATATATATATATATATATATATATATATATATATATAGTTAAATTCAGAATTAGTAGCCCCCTGAATTATTAGCTCCCCTGTTTATTTATTTCCCCCAATTTCTTTAACGGAGAGAAGATTTTCTCAACACATTTCTAAACATAATAGTTTTAAATAACTCATCTCTAATAACTGATTTATTTTATCTTTGCCATGATGACAGTAAATAATATTGACTAGATATTTTTCAAGACACTTCTATACAGCCTAAAGTCACATTTAAAGGCTGAAGTAGGTTAATTACGCAGGATAGGGTAATTAGGCAAGTTATTGTATAACGATGGTTTGTTCTGTAGACTATTTGAAAAAATACAGCTTAAACGGGCTAATAATTTTGACCTTAAATGGTTTTTAAATATTTTAAAACTGCTTTTATTCTAGCCGAAATAAAACAAATAAGACTTTTTCCAGAGGAAAAAATATTATCAGACACACTGAAAATTTCCTTGCTCTGTTAAACATCATTTGGGAAATATTTTAAAAAGGAATTCAAGGGGTGGTGTGTCATGCTTAAAATAAAAAAGTGAACTAGTGCTTTATGATTTTCTGGAAAGTCAACATTCAGGGGCAGAAATTGAATAATTAGCTGTGAAGGAAACTTAATAACATAGGCCTAATCTTTAATATTTAAATATTTTTACTAAATTATACAAAGTTTCAAATGGTCCAATTTCTTACACGTTGCTTTAAACTACTCTTAAAATGCTTACACAGTCACAGGCCTTAAAATCACATGTACATGATATCAGGGGCGTAGCGACATTTCAAAGTGGGGGGACAGTTATGAGATTTTACAATTATATAATTATTAATCATCTGTTTCTAAATGGTCGGTCTAAAGAAGTGAGGGGGACGTATACATTGGTATGAATTTACCAAGAAAAAAAGTTTCACAGTTTTCCACAACAAAAGTTTTTTTTTTTTTGTTGATGTCACTTGGCTCAAACAGTTTTCTATAAGACTGACTTAGCCTTAAATTCCTTCAAATTTTAAATAATGACAAACTATTTGAGCTGTTCTTTTAGTTAGCAGAATTCGGATAATATGAAAAGTGAAAGTTAATGATAATTTATTATGTCTTTCCAGGTTCTGCAGGTTGCAATGTCCCGAGTTTTGGTGGCCAATCTTAAGCCAATTGTAATGAGTGTTTTGGTTCAATTTGGAATTTCCCCAACCTGCGCAGAGCCCGGGGGACCAAAGTGAGTGCTCCGACTTGCTTCCCCCACCCCCAGTTGGTTTACTGTGGACACATGAGAGTACATTCTCCATCCTTAGAAATAATGTCAAAGTACAGTTCCAACACAAAATTGATTTGAGTGACTCAGTGAACCTTCACAATCCTAACACAGGTGCAGACAAGCATAAAAAAGAATATTTAAGATACTTCATTGCTAGATGTGCTTCTCCTTTTTGTGAACCATGAAGTAGAAACATGGGAACCTCAAAAGAACCTCCTAATGACCTGAAACTAGAATAATTAATCAACATGAATTAGGAGAAGGATACAAAAAGCTGTCACAAAGGTTTAAAGTCTCCATCTCTACAGTCAGAAATATAGTAAGGAAATGAAGGCCATGGGAACAGTTCTAGTAAAGAAATATGTGCTAGACCAAGAAAAACTTCTAAAAGGCAAAGGCGAAGAATGGTTAGAATGGTCACAGGACAAACAACAGACCACCTCCAAAGAGCTCCAGGAACATCTTGCTGCTGATAATATCATTGTGCATCGTTCCACAGTCCAGCACATCTTCACAAAGAACAGCTCAATGGAAGGTGATGCAGAAGAAGCCTTTTTTGTGTTCTGTCAACAAAAAGAGTGGTTTGAGGTATGCAAAGGCTCATTTGGACTAGCCTGAATCATTTTGGAAAAATATACTGTTGACAGATGCCACAACCATAGGTGCTTTGCATAGTGGAAAAAGAACACAGCATTTCAGGAGAAGAACCTACTCCCTACTGTAAAATATAGTGGAGGGTCCATCATGCTGTGCAGATGTGTGACAAGCACAGGTACTGGAAACCTTGACAGAGTTAAAGGTCACATGGATTCTACCCAGTGTCAGCAGATTCTGAAGAACAATGTTCAGGAATCAGTCAAGAGGTTGAAGTTATGGCAGGGTTGGATGTTTCGGTAGGACAATGTTCATGCTCGGCACCCATCAATCCTAACGGAACTGAAGAGATTTAAAAAAAAACAAATAAACAAAACAAATTTGGGACTTATCCTTGACTATAAGAAGCGTCTACAGTTTGCAGTTTCAGCAAAAGGTGGCTGTGCAAAAGATTGATGTCATTATTCTGTTGGGGTATCCAAATTTGTGTACCTTTCTGTTTTTGTTATAACTTAAATTGCATTTCATCTGTTGATTTTGAATAAATGTTATGTCAGAACTGAACTGTTTCTTTTCCCCTAGGGTATAAAATATATCCAAATGAATTTGCTGATTTGAAAAGGCCTGCAGCAATGGCTTGCAATTATGAAAATGATCAGGGGTGGTCAAACTTTGCATAAGACTGTAGGATATAATACACACAAACACACGCGCACATCCATACATTACATGCATACAGGGCCGTGCACAGACATTTTGAGGGGCTGTGGCCCAAAGCAAAAAAAGGGGCACTAAGTGGGTGGGTTCTTGCTAATACAAATTTTCCAGTTGTTATAAAAATATAATTAAAGGAGAAGACAGTACACTTTGTAATAATTTCAGAACAATTTACTATTTTACACTTTTATATTTACCTGTACCTTTAACAACAAAACCTTTTTTTGTCCTAAAAGATCTTGATAAGCTCATCTTTTGTGATTCACAATTACACATTGCTGATAATAACAGAAACTATTTACTCTTTTACATTTTGAAATGTGCCTGTTCCTTTTTACAGCAAAAAGCTTTCTATTTGGTACCATGTATCATGATTGAGAATTGCATGGCAGGGTCCTATTGAATTTGTAAATTCAGTAAATGCCACATTGTATGCTATATTGTATTTCTTTACATGGATCAGATGGATTTTGTAACTGAAGCAAAAGCTTAACGTTTTCTGTCTCTTTCTCCCTTGTGTCTTTGGCTGTCTCACTCACCATATCTTTCTGATCTGTCTCTTCCCTTTCTGTCTCATTGTATTGCCTTTCTTTCCCAATCTGAACATTTTCTGTCTCTGGCTCAGTTCGAAGACCATCGCCTTTACTTTGCTGAGTTGACTCTGAGGCAGTTTCATCTTAGAATGAGTAACAAAGCATTTACAATATTAAAATTATTTTATAAAAGTCTATCTATCTTTGTATTACACCCTAGTATATCCCTTCCAGATTAACAGTCTTACCTGTACTTGTCTGATTTAGACATAAGTATTGCACATTTAATATTATACACCATAAATTTATATTAACTTTTAGAATATTAATATAATTTTTTTTTTTTACTATTTATAGGCCTACTATTGACATGGTTTTATTACAATGATGTACCGTAACCTAGATTACAGGCTGAGAGGGGCACAATGAGGGCACATTACAGGCTTAGAGGAGCCAATGAGGGCAGAGGGGCAGTGGCTTTAGCCACCAGGCCACCCCCGTGTACACGGCCCTGCATGCATACATGAGTATAACACACACACACACCCCTTACTGACGTATAACACACACATCAGCGGGTTTAGATCATTTTGCTGTTTGGAGCCCTGATAAAGAAGGGAATAAGCCAAAGAAAAACTGTATAGTGGTTATTCCCTACAATTAAAGCTGACAGATGGTATAGTTTTTTTATCTGATGTTTAACACACAAAAACATGTAAAAATCTCTGAAATTTGAGTTCAGGATTTCATTAGCCTTTAAGTAGCCTACAGTAACACAGTATTTGTATTTCTTTTTTAGTAATGTCACAGAAGTCGATATTAATTATTTATTTGAGTCTTAGCAGATTTACTTTCAGCATCAGAGAGACACAATCAAGAGATTTACAGTTAAACAAGCAATATAATAGCAGACAACTTCAATCAATCTAAAAGTCAATAGTTATTTCAGATATTTTATTCTTATTTTTGAAAACATTAGTGTTAATTTTTCAGACTTTGTAGTTAATGAAATCTGAAAAATCTCTGACAAAAATAAACTGACAGACTTTCATAAGGTTGTATTTATGTTTCATAATAGTAAACCACACACTTCAATGAATTTTCTGTACATAACATTCAAGTACATCATTTAAACCGTTTCACATTTATAATTTTTGCAGAATTTTTCATATTTTTCACAACATTTGTCTTTTCTCTTTCTGTCTTCAGGCTGAATTATTGCAGCATTACAGAGGAACAGTGTGTGACTCTGACTTCAGCTCTGAAATCAAACCCATCACACCTGAGAGAACTGAACCTCAGTGGTAATCAACTAGGAGACTCTGGAGTGAATCTCTTATGTGACATACTAAAGGATTCACACTGTAAACTGGAGACACTGAGGTGAGAAACTTTCACAATACAGGACAAAAGGGTGTTTTTGTATTTGAATGAAACAATAATTTATTTTAATGCATGGTAAGTTCATTTGTCTTATTTCCTTCAATGTAGGTTAAGCAGCTGTTGAATATGTATTTAACCTATTATCAGAAAGGCTATTCGACAGTTTAGGAGTCAGATGTGAAGATGCTCGCCTTCATTTAGTGGACTTTGCAATTCTGGGTATTGGCTGAAACCCTGAGTTTTGAGATCTTAAAGAGAGGCTTTGATTGTAGCAAGATTGAAGACTGATTGGATAAACAGAAGATAAACCATTCAGTGCTTTGCAGGTAATAAACAATTAAACTTAAAAGGCAGCCAGTGTAAAGAAGATAAAACTGCGATGATATGATCATATTTTCTTGAGCTGGTAAGAACTCTGCTTTGCAGAAAATGAAGCTTTTTTTATATATGGAGGATGCAGAACAGCAGTGAGCGGAACATTACAGTAATCCAGTCTAGAGCTCATCAAAACATCAACTAACTCTTCATCTTATAGAGACAGCATGTTTTTTTTAGATGAAAGGAGTTTGTTTTTGTGACATGAGATGATTTTCAAAAGGTAATTTGTCTAATCTAACACCCAGTTATTTGTAGTCAATACACACTAATAACATTTGAGAATTATTTCATCTAATAGATGATGTTGAGTCTGATGTTTCCACACATCTGTGAGAAATATAGTGAAGGCTCCTGAATAAAAGAGCAGAGAAGAATATCTGGACTTTCTGGCTGTCACTGATTTAGCAAGTTGTAATATTGTTTTTAAATCAACTGTTCTTTATACGTGAGCAAACACTGCTTTAACTTTTTGACAGTTCCACACGTTGATTGTTATTTCTGTGCATATATTTGCGGGATTTAGAATGTTTCATGTGTAACCACGAAAACTAAGATGGAATACAGTTTGATGTTTTTATGTCATTTTAAAATCACTCCAAGGAGACAGTTGAGCTATTCTAAACTTACCAGTCAAAAACAAAAATGCTTATTTTACAGAAGACTATAAAGACTTTGTTGTTTTTGTCCAATGAGTGTTACTTTACAGTTTTGAAAAAAAAAAAACTCAAATTTACTTATTTGAAATGATCTGTTTTGTTATAATAATACTAATAATAATTGACTGACTTTTAATGCATGCAGCAAACATTTTCCAAATATAGCTTAAAAAATACTTTAGTTTTATTTTAAAAACATTTGAACAAAGTAACTTGCCTATTAGTGTGTCATGTAGGCTGCGTTTACACTTTACTTTTGCTTCTTTCATGTTGCTTCATGTGTAAAATAATATTTAGCTAAACATATAATAGAAATACAAGCCAATAGAAATAGAGCCAAAAAAAAAAAAATACAATTAAATAAGACTATCTAAGGTATTATCACAGAGAGAAATTCCAAAATAAATATTCAATCTTATGTTTGCATGAGTGACGGTTTATCATACAGGGATTGTCTAAATACTTTTATCCACATTGTGCAATGTCAAAATTAGTCATTAGTTGTAAATAACAGATAAAGTGGTGTTTTGTCTTTTTTAAATCATCAGTTTTGAGTTACATCCTCATTTTTTTTCTGTTAATTAACATTATTATAGTAATTATATTTATTTTAACCTTTAATGTCATATTGTTTGACAAATATATTGTATATAGTGATTGTTTAATATATTCTGTTCTAAATGTCTGTGAAATTTGCAATTTCAAAAAAAAAAAAAAAACTGACTTAATACGCCTTAATATGGAACTGTACAATATCAGATTTACATTTCAGATGTGGGATTTGATTAGTCTGTCGTTATTATTCTAATCTTCTGAAGCTGGAGGTGAATGGAGCAAATTTTATTATAATTTTTTTAGTTTTGTTTGTTTTTGCTTTATTAACAATAACCAGCATGTACAGTTTTATTATACAGCAAAATCACTTCACATTCCTTAACAAGAATGATTAAAGGAGAAAAGAAGGAAACAGAGGAGAGGGTACATATTTATCAAATATAAATATAACACACATATTTTTCCAATTTTTGTTATTAACAAGAGTTATTAAATGCACTTTTACTACAGAAAATGCATGTACAGTATACAAACAATTTAATGCTAAAATGTTCAAGGAGGAGCATGTAATATTTTAACTGCCTTTCTATTTAAAGACTTAGATATCACTTTCATATACATTTTAATCTCTTTTTCTAGCACCATGAAGAGAGGTTTGCTTTTGGCAAACTTGGATTTGTGTATGTGAAATTTACATAAATGGAGCAGATTGTCCACCAGAATCATCAATGTTGGTAGAAGAGAATAGGCAGTAACGGCAGGAGGCGCTAGAGCTCTGGTTTAGTTTGAGAACTGCCGTTAGAAAGGAGAAGGAGATTGAGGTGTTGAGCTTTTTTATGGTTGCAGAGGAATATCTATGATGGTTGTGCTTCACACTGCTGTCCACTGCTTCGGCGAACTTTGTTTTTTCTCCGAGATTAATCAATCTTGATTGATCACAGGTGTGTTTTAACAGCGTCACAAACCGAAATCGCTGCAGAGACTTCTGGAGACTTACTCTGATGTGAAACGTCGTCTTTACTAGTGTAAGTAAATCTGAATACTTGGACTGTTACAGTTATTATTGAGTATTATGAATCATTGTTATATGTGTGAACGGTGTTTTTAATGTTAAATGTAAGTTACGTACTTACAAAAGAAAACAGTAGGGGTTCAATCTTCAACTCGCTGGCTGGAGCTGCCAGTGGCGGATCACGTGATCTGTCACTGGCTGGTGGCAGCCGCCAGTGTCCAACTGTCGGGTAACCTGACCTTCCAGTGGCAGCCGCATCTGACCCGGCATTTGACAACAATCATGTGACCAACCAGTGCCTGGCTGGTGGGTCAGGTGTCCTATCAGTGGCTGCTTGGTGATCATCAACAACTGGCTGGTGGGTCAGGTGTCCTACCAGTGGCGGCTGGCAACTGGCTGGTGGGTCAGGTGTCCTACCAGTGGCTGGTTGGTGGCCATTAACAACTGGCTGGTTGGTCAGGTGTCCTACAAGTGACTGGTTGGTGGCAGCTGCATGGTTCGGGATCTGTAGAGCTGCGCATCGTTGGATTTGCTCTTCAGTGTTTGGACTCTCAGTAGTGATTTTTAAACCACACTCAACTGAGCTAAACTGAACTTAAACTTTGAAAAAACTGAACTACACTGTTCCAATTTACTATGACCTTTTATGTGAAGCTGCTTTGACACAATCTACATTGTAAAAGCGCTATACAATAAAGGGGAATTGAATTTAATTGAATTGGCAGTTAGCAACTGGCTGGTGGGTCAGGTGTCCTACCAATGGTCACTTGGTAGCAGTTGGCAACTGGCAGGTCATATGAGCTTTCATTGCATCAAATGTTTTTAACAATAAACAATATAAACACTTTTACGGATTTATTCTTCATAATGGGACATTTTCAGAATGTTTATCACTAATAGAGAGTCCTCAAATCTAGAAAATATGGAAAGGTCTGAGTTTCCTTCAGTTGCTTTCAATTTCTCTGAAAATAATCTAAAGAAGCTTTTCATTTAGACATTGGGCACATTCAGTATTATATAGTTTCGCAATATTTAAATACGGTTGAAAAAAAATATCATCACAACATACGTCAACAATATGATCCAGTTTCTGAGGACATTTTTCGAAATGTTTTAATAATTTCCTCTGAGACAGGTTGCATTAGCATCTAGCATCAACAGCAAAAACAAAATGGCTACAACTTAAACTCCTTATGTTTTTATGAAAGAAATGTGAACGCTGTCATTCATAAATCTAAAACAATAACGTACACACTGTTGTTTATTTTAGTACAGTAAAGTGCATTTTATTGTAGTATAAACTGAGGAATTAAAATGTATCCGTCACTGTCAGATGTTTCAACTATATATGTATATTTATGTATTATATATGTATATTAGGAATTGTTGGCCACATTTGAAAAATGTCATCTATCTGCTTACATGAGAGTGTGTTTTGCAATGTTAAAAACATTTTAATTGTTCTTTATTATCTGATGATGTTGAACAGTTAGTGATTGGCTAGGGAGGTTGTATCAAAAAGCATAGCTCAATAGCTCAGTAAATGTTAGATACTAATTGTAGTTTAATTTGTCTCAGTACAGCATTTCTTTTGCACTGTTCTGTCCCAGTTTTCAGGAATCAGTGTTTTAGATTGTCTAACTCAGCATTCATTGTTTGTTCATATTTTTCTTCACTTTTCTGTCTAAACTGTCATGATCTTCATCTCTGTTATATTGTCATGTCCAGGTTATGATGATCATCTGATTGTCTTCAGCAACAATGTTGAATATTTGAGCCTCAGTATGTCAGAAGAGCTCAGGAAAGACCAGAGAAACACAGGTAAGACTGTCTGATTTTAAGTTAATTTTCAAACAAAGCTGCGGTTTAAGATTTGTCCTGTTTCAGTAATCAGGGTTATTTTCACCATTATGAAACTGAAGCACCTCAGTGTGTCTGTGCTGTGTTTTTCATACCTAAGTGTTTTAAATCTTATGCAAATTAAAGTTCTAACCACAAGTGTTTGAGTTTGTGAACATGTATAGCAACTATATAAGCTGTTTTTACTCTCTCTTTTTTATAACAGTAAAAATGTTTATTGGGTGTGTACTTTATGATTATTTAGCGTCTTGTCACAGATTTATCTGTTTACAGTGAAAAAGAAAGCCAAATTTAATCTTCATAAAACTAATTTTAGTGAGTAAAAGAGGCTGTCCGAGATTTAATAGGTGCAAAACTGTTCAGGAGCAGCTGCAGTTCAGAATCATAAAGGGAGACCAGATCATCAGAAAAAGTGAGATGGTCACCATGTAAAGGTCGGTGACTGCAGCAGCAAAGGCTGAAATGTTCATCTTTTTTGTATTACAGAAAGTCCTGGAACAATGTTGTTGGGGTCTAGAGAGTGTCCTTTAAACTGGGTTTGAAAGTCCACATATTGCTGAAGACCAAAGCTGTTCTGGCAGGAAATAAATTCCCTTCTAAATGGGTTGCCAGCACTGTCCAGAGTCCACGTGAACATTATAATCAGCCTATAAAATAATATTTGGTAATAAAGTGCACAGTGTTAAGAATTAGGCAAGGCAAACTTTTGACTAGCACTATTTGTAGAATACAGTATATACACAAACATCAGTGATAAACATTTTTTATTGCAATGATCACTCAGTTGTGGTGATCGAACACGTTGATCCTTTCAGTTGTTGGGAAATGGCCAAGGAATCTGGGACTCAGTTTCTTACATGGTTGACAAAGACGGATATTTCGCAGCTCGTGGGACGGCTTGAGGCTCCTCAACTGTGGCTAGAGGAGTCTTCCATTCAATGGCACTGATAATTAGCTTGGACGGATAATCATCTCAGAATCCTTAGGAGCTTCTTGTGGACTATGAAGATGGGAGAGGGCATCAGCCTTAGTATTCTTCCTACCTGGGAGGTATGAAATGAGAAATTAAATTTTGTGAAGAAGTGGGCCCACCTTGCTTGTTGGGGATTGATACGGTGGGCCTCTCATAGATATTGCAGATTTTTTGTGATCTGTGGAAACCGTGAAGGGATGTTTCGACCCTTCCCACCACCGCCTCCACTCCTCAAGAGCGAGCTTGATAGCCAGGAGCTCTTGATTCCCTACATCATAATTCGCTTCTGCCAGGCTGAACTTACGAGAGAAATAGAAATAAACAGAATTTCAGACTGCAGGATTATGCAATTTAATCAAGTTATAATTGAGAATATGGAGCATAAACTTTAGCAGAAAATGAATTTGTATTCAGTGATTCAGAGTTTTGTGTATTAACACGAATCACAATATTACATTTATTAATCAATAAATCAGTTATTTAAGTTTCATTTCCTCTAGTCTTTCAGACTGCAGTATCAGTGAAGAAGGTTATAAAGCTCTGGCTTCAGCTCTGAGATCAAACCCTTCACACCTGATAGAGCTGGATCTCAGAGGAAATGATCCTGGACAATCAGGAGTGAAGGAGCTGACTGAGTTAATGCAGGATCCAAACAGTACACTGAAGACACTGAGGTGAGACATGAGGAAAAGAAGCTTGGAAGTCAACTATTTAGAGAGGATGTTTCATTAAAACAACAAGATGGACAATTTGCTACATCAAAAAGTCATCAAAAGGTCAAGTTTGTTGTGCAATATTCAGTACAAAATGAAAAACATAATTTCTCACTGGATGTGAAGTTACTTTTTATTGTGATGCTTTGATAAATTATGTAAAAATGTTATAGCACAAACTAATTCGTAAGTTGTAGATTATTTCAGATATTTTAGTTAGATATTTTTTAATCATGTATAGACCTTTTTCTTAGAATGCAAAGTTACCCATTATGCTTTACATGTATGCCTAAGGAGGATGCTTTGAACTTCCGTTCGGCAGCTTGATACGTATAAACAGTCACATTCGGACAGCTTTAAAATGATTGTTTTAATCTGTTTAACTTGCTTTTAATGTCTTTGAACTAATAAAGCTTTCGATCAGCGCCACCTCTAATGCGATCTAATACGAACGAAAAACAACTTTTGCAGGTCATTTACCATTACCGTCAGACTGCATCTTGTGCAATTTAAATGGAGCCTCGTCATCGCTAAAGTGATTATTTTCTCTCTTTTTTAAAATATATAGCCAACTAAGACAAATGTAATTCACCAAAATGTTTGAAGCGCACACACACACACACACACGTACTGTCCCACTGAAACATTGATTGAAAAAATAAAGTAGCTTTTTGAAATGACAGAACAACACATACCATGGTAAATACTACACAATACAAACTAACTAAATGAAACAAAACCAGCTCCCAATTAGAATCAACATGCAAATCAGCCAGCAGATTATTAACATACTTTTTATTTTTTCTGAAAATTTCACGTATGTTACATACGTGTTAAGTTTCATGCCAGTAATATGGTTTGCTCTATAATGCAGTGATCTATTGAGCATGTGATCTGATGGCAGACACTGAATTGGGAGAACGTTTTTCTTTCATGCTTGAAACACATCTGACAGAAGTATAACTGCCTTAACACACATAAAACAGGAGTCAGTTCTCAACTACTGTCACTGTTTATTGCATTACAAAACATGCTGAGAAGACAATAATTACCTATTTATGACACTTTCACAAAATCTGAAACAGAGAGCACCATTGTTTTCGTTAATTTACTATTTAAATAAAATTTAAAAAGGTGTAATTAAATGTACTAACTACAGACCTTTTTCTTAGTTGCTGCATGGAGGACACCATAGCAGCCAGCGTCTTCAGGTAGGATGCTTAGAACATCCATTTAGAGCCTTTACAACTTGTAAATCTTGATCTGAAAATGGTTGTCAATAAGTTTTGAGTGGCTTACGGAGTGTTTTTGTAATACACAACTTTAAATTTAAAGGGTGTGTTTAAAGCCATTATACTCCGATGCGGATCAAGCGTGAAAGAAAAACGTTCTCCTAATTCAGTGTCTGACTCCTGCTTGATCTTCTCTTCTTAAGGTTTTTGAGTCCTGCTGCTAATGAAGGCTGTCAGTTTGTGACTGGAATTGTGGGTAAAAACCCGTTACTCCTGAAAGAACTGAATCTGAGTGATCACTTGTGTGAGTATCTTACTTCAGTTGTTGCTCGCTTGTGTTGCTTGTCTGCAGCTAGCTCTCTGCAGCTCTCACATGGTCACTACTGAAGCTAAGTAGGGTTGTGCCTGATTATTACCAGGATGGGAGACCACATGAGAAAGCTAGGTTACTGCTGGAAGAGGTGTAAATGAGGCCAGCAGGGGGAGCTCAACCTGCCGTCTGTGTGGGTCCTAATACCCTAATATAGTCATGGGGACTCTATACTATCAGTAAAGTCCATTTTTCAGAGTTTAAGTTCAGTTCAGTGTGGTTTAATTTTCACTACTGAAAGTCCAATTTCATTCAAACTGTTTCACATTTTTAATTTTTGCTGAATATTGCATATGTTTCACATGTCTTTTCTCTTTTAGTCTGAGTTACTGCAGTATTACAGAGGAACAGTGTGTGGTCCTGACTTCTGCTCTGAACTCAAACCCATCACACCTGAGAGAACTAAACCTCAGAGGGAATAAACTAGGAGACTCTGGAGTGAAAAACCTCAGTGATTTACCGATGAAGCCACAATTCAAGCTGGAGAAACTACAGTTAGTATCATTGCTGTAGTATCATTAGTATCATACTGTACAGCAGATATTGTGGGTTTAATAAAGTTAATTATGGCGTTATTTAATAAACTAATATACAGGAAGAGCTTTAAACTAAAGCATTTAAAACTTTATTCAATTATCTTGTCTGCTGAAATTTGACAAACCTGATTAATTTGACACATTTTTACTTTTCTTAACCACTGCTATAAATGATCCTGCATCTTATCTCACACTGACAAAAGCTAAGAAAATAATCAATTTACAGTAATCTGAGTCTGTCTTTTCTCTTTCTGTCTTCAGTCTGCGCTATTGCAGTATTACAGAGGAACAGTGTAAGCTCCTGACTTCAGCTCTGAAATCAAACCCATCACACCTGAGAGAACTGGACATCAGTGAGAATAAAATAAGAAACACAGGAGTGAATCTCTTATGTGACGTACTGAAGGATTCACACTGTAAACTGGAGACACTGAGGTGAGACATTCACAATACAAAAAAGAAAAGGTTTTAATATTTGAACGAAACTAAATTTTATTTGTAAATATAGGTTATTTGTATGTATATTAAATTAATAAGTTAATTTGTCTCACTTCAATGTAGGTTAAGCTGCTGTTCTCTGACAGATGAAGGTTGTTCTGCTGTGACTTCAGCTCTGAACTTAAACCCATCACATCTGAGAGAACTGAACCTCAGCGGGAATAATCTAGGAGACTCTGGAGTAAAAAACCTCAGTGATTTACTGATGAAGCCACAATTCAAGCTGGAAATTTTAGAGTTAGTATCATTATACTGTACAGCAGATATTGTCAGATTAAAGATTTTTATTATATTGTGTAATGGACTGATACATCATGTGTATCAGTGGAAAGATCTTTCAACTCTGAAGTTTTATGAGCTTTGTGACAATAAAACACATTTCATCTGCTGAAATCTGATAAACCTTTGCAGTACAATATCTGAGAATATATAACTATATATATTATGTTTTCAACCCATTCAGTAATTAATTTTTATATCTTTGAAAACAATAGGATTGTTTCCTTTTGTCTTTTAGTGAAGATGCTCATAACTAGTCCTTAATATGTTCATGTTTATGCTTGTACAAATTTACTTTTACATTTCGGTTGTTTTGTGATGTATTAATGACTGTTCAGCCAATATTCATGATGTGTTTACTTTGTGTTTTTAAAATAATGAATAATAATGAAGGTCTTTTCTCTTTCTGTCTTTAGTCTGTATAATTGCAGTATCACAGTGGATCAGTGTGTGATCCTGACTTCAGCTCTGAAATCAAACCCATCACACCTGAGAGAACTGGACCTCAGTGAGAATCAAATAAGAAACACAGGAGTGAATCTCTTATGTGACGTACTGAAGGATTCACACTGTAAACTGGAAACACTTAGATGAGAAACATTCACATAAAATAATCATTTAAAAAATCTTCAATATTTTAAATTAAGACCCTTCATACACAGTGTTTTTGCTTTCACATTATACATTTCTTTTATTTGTATAACGTTTTTTTTATATTTTTTATCTGCTGAAAAAAAAACATGTCTGATCATAAGGAGAGAATTCTGAAGCTAAGGAGAAATATCTCTGTGACCTTTTGAATAAAGCCCTTTGGAAAATGTTTTGATTTCTGTTCCTCTGGTTGGTTTATCTTCAATCTTGTTTTCTGCTCTCTCTCTCTTTCTGCCAATGTAGGTTAAGCAGTTGTAGGATGATGGATGAAGGTTATTCTGCTGTGACTTCAGCTCTGAACTCAAACCCATCCCACCTGAGAGAACTGAACCTCAGCTGGAATGAATTAGGAGACTCTGGAGTGAAAAACCTCAGTGATTTACTGATGAACCAACAATGCAGGCTTAGTATCATTATACCTTACAGATGTTACTGTGAGTTAATTTTATTGTTTAAAGTCTGCTAGACACGAGTTAAATTGTTTAATTGCATCTTCTGGCCATCAGTCACAATTAAAAATCCAACAAGTCTGTAATTATTGTAAAAGATTATTGTTCTACAGAAACCAGATGAGATTTGCAGCTTCTGGTACAATAAATGAACGAGGTTAAATGAAGACATTAGCTAAAAAGATGTCTAATACATGTCCATTTGAAAAGATGCTACTAGATACTCAAGTTGGTGTTTGTTTTTCAGAGTAGATCTTGTGTCTTTCTGTCTGATAGTGTTTTAATGAATTCACACAAACATTATTCTTGTCTCATAAGTGAGAAAAACAATGAGAGTAAACGCATCACTAATAGAGGCAAAGGTGAGGCTAACCTAATGCTACTGAATGAAGTGTTTCATTAACACTAACCTTCTGCCTATGATTGGATAGAAAAGAGTAATAGCATATTATTATAAATGGATGAACTTTTAAAATCATTTAGCCTCACAATTAACATATTAATGCTGAAATTAAATTAAATCTACAAATAAAAGCCATGCATATGAGCTGGGATCCTCTAGATATTTGTTTATAAAATGTTAAATGTACTTTTGCTGCTATACACAAATCGAAAACGGTCTGAAACACAACCCGATCTCTGGTTTTATGAAACTAATCATAATTTTCTCAAAACTGCATTAAAACTGAAGTAGATGATGCTGGATGATTCTCCTTAAAGCTGGTCTTTTTGGTACAGGGATAATGATAGAACTCATATATGGGGAGCTGTATGTGTGTTAAAAGGGGCAAATGGGACACCAGGCTTCTGTCAGATCTTCACTTCAAGATTTCAATAAACACCCAGAAATACTGCCTGTCCCTGAAGCCCTGCTGGGACAGACACGTGAAAGCTGTTGTGAATTGAAGAAGAGATAGACCAGAAGTATTGATTGGGTATATTCAAGGCAGAATCCTTTAATGAGAACTCGCTGTGGCGTTCGTTGAAAGATCTGAGCTACTGCAGCTGGCCCTCAGTTAAATACACAATTTAGGGGGCAGTGCTTATTGGTAGAAACAAACTGCCATGACAAGTTTAGTTGAAAAATCTAGTTTCTGGGTTTTGCCTGAAAGTATCACTCGGCCATTTGTTGAAAAAAGACACTTTGGAGACATGATACTGTATTTCACACATAGGCAGTCAGAGCTGATCCCTCAGAATGCATTTTACAATGTAAAAACTAAATTTATTTAGGTTATTGATTACTGAAGACTCTTTCTGTCTTCAGTCTGTCTCGTTGCAGATTTACAGAGGAACAGTGTGTGATCCTGACTTCAGCTCTGAAATCAAACCCATCGCTCCTGAGAGAACTGACCCTCAGCTGGAATAATATAGGAGACTCTGCAGTGAATAACCTCAGTGATGTACTGATGGAGACAGAATTCAAGCTGGAGAAACTAAAGTTAGTATCATTATACTGTACAGTAGATAGATTAAAGATTAAAGACTATTTACAGACAAGAAAAATCAACTCTCATCTTGTATAGCAGTGCAGCTGCTGTTTCTCCATCTGAAGAATGATTAAACAATACTGATAGTTATCAGAAACGATAGTAACTGAAGCTTTGTGGTAAACAAAACAATTTCACAAGTCAAATGAGAACAGACTGAAAAACAGATTAAACTGACAGTTACAGCACATTTATACTGGACACATGGTGCTTATCTCTAAATCTCATATTAAGCTAAATGTGTAGTTATGTTTTATAAAAATGAACTTCACATGAATCTCACTCACTGTCTTTTCTCTTTCTGTTGTCAGTCTGAGTTATTGCAGACTTACAGAGGAACAGTGTGTGATCCTGACTTCAGCTCTGAAATCAAACCCATCACACCTGAGAGAACTGAATTTTAATAAGTGTAATCTAGGAGACTCTGGACTGAAAAACCTCAGTAATTTACTGATGAAGCCACAGTTTAAGCTGGAGAAACTACAGTTAGTATCTATAAACTGTACAGCAGATACTGTGGGATACCGTAAGAAATAAAGACCTTTAAAGTAAAGCCTTTGAAAATATTAAATTGTCTTATCTGCTGAAATTTGATCAACATGACAAATCTTATGTGTGTTTTTTTCCACTACTATAAATGAACCATGCATCCTATCAGAGGTTGATAATATCTAGCTGGAATTTACAGAAATCTCATTGTCTTTTCGCTTTCTGTCTTCAGACTGTGTAATTGCAATATTTTAGAGGAACAGTGTAAGATCCTGACTTCAGCTCTGAAATCAAACCCATCACACCTGAGAGAACTGAACCTCAGTCAGAATCAAATAAGAAACACAGGAGTGAATCTCTTATGTGACGTACTGAAGGATTCACACTGTAAACTGGAGACACTGAGGTAAGAAACATGTAAATGCTACTTAACTCATTGTAATACAGTTAAAATTTTCCACTTGAGAGGAAGGAGGTGTGAACAGGCAAACACTTTGTTAGATTTTGGTGTATTTGACTTATGCCGAGCTCGGACTGCATATTTTTAGCCCTGATTTTGATTCGCCGGCAGGTTTTGAGAAATCGCTAACAAATGCCTGAAATCACAAGACAGTCCTCGCTGCAGCCTGCAGCTTGATGATGTACTGGACCAGGTCCACTACGTAATGGAAGATCGCCTATACCTCCCCCAACTCTAAACCCAACCATCCCAGTAAATTACCTTAGTGGACAATACAATGTCCATTACATATTGGACCTGGTCCAATACGTCATTGTGATACAGACTGAAGCAAGGACTTCTTGGCAATTCTTCCTATTGTAAAGTCATGCAGTGTGAAACACCCTGTCGTCGATTCATCTTGCAGTGTAAACACAGCAGTCACGGAATGCTACTCCAGATAGTCATGCCGTGTGAAAACATCTGTGACGCAACTACTTTGAAAATCGTGCAGTCTGAACTCTGCATTAATCGCCAGTGCCTTGCCAAATGTGTTCAGTAGCTCTAATACATAAAATATGTTAGCTGTGCAGAGTTCTGTGGAGAATTGAAGTTTAGTGTAGAGAATTGGCAGTGTAGTTCAGTTCTTCAGCAGTGATGTTAACGCTTCATTCTTCAAGGATCTTAACCCAATGAATCTGAATGTAGAAAAAAAGTGTGTCCTACAGGTGGTTTGTCAAGCCCACTCACCTGCATGGAGCACACTTATACATCGTACTGTTATGTGATGTATTGTGTGCATGCTTTAGCCCTGGATTTAAAAAATTTAAGGAGCGGGTTGGATTGTAGCGAGACAGAAGGTCGGTAAGATAAACAGGAGCTAGATTATTTAAAGCTTTATAGGTAAGAAGCAATATTTTAAATTCAATACAAAACTTAACAGTCAGCCAGTGTAAGAAGGATAAAATTGGGGTGATATGATCATATTTTCTAGACCTAGTAGAAGTTTATTAATAGAGAATGCTGGGCAACCAGCAAACAGAGCATTACAGTAATCCAGCCTAGAAGTCATAAAAGCATGAACTAGCTTTTCTGCATCTGAGATGAATAGCATACTTCATAACTTGGTGACATTTCTCAGATGAAAAGCACAAGACTGCTGAAACCTAACAAGAACATCCTAAGGAAAATAGTTCTGAAATACTAAAAAGACAATATAAAGTGTCCCAGGCCTGGTCCTCACTTCTGCTTTATATCCTTCTGGAGCTCTTCTGTGAGACTCAAGACTGGTGTGGTGCAT